>NW_026294573.1:156679681-156859681 GCF_007827085.1 Peromyscus californicus insignis | reverse complement strand
CCAGTCAACTGCACATAAGAACTTATGCTATTTGGATATGATGAGGAGGAAGCAGTAAGTACTTTAAATGGATTGGTAGATCTGATAATGAGTAGGTGAGAGATACACCTCGAAAAAAATCACAATCTTGTCAGCCCAGTCAAGTTTCTGGTGTATATTGGTCCAAGACACACTAGAAATAAGATAAAAGATAAGTTGTAAGAGTTAGAGATATAGCTCAGTAGTAAAACGCTTGACTAGAAACCATAAAACCCTATGTTCAACACCCCACATACTAAAAACTAAAGTTGCTACATCATTTATAATCTAGATGGTGGCCTAATGCATATTACTAATTTAGAGATTATGCAACTACATTTAATACATTGAGAACATGTATAGCAAAATAATCTGCTTGCAAAATAACTGAATAGGTTTGAGTGGACAGAGCCTGAGAAAATTCTGTGGCAATTTCAGCTTCCTCGTAGTAAATACCTCATCACCTAGCAGGTCCATTGGTAACACTGGAATGTCCATGACAAAAAAAAAAAAAAAAAAAAAAAAAAAACCTCCAGTAGAGCATAACTCTATATCATTCAGGTAGGGACTCTTTGAGAAATAGCTTCTGGTGCTCCCTGAAACCTTGATCTGCCCAGAAATGAGGTTCAGGACATGTCATAGAATTCTGATATTAAAATCAGTGGTCTGCAAGAATTTTAGCTTAGATTGATATCAGAAATTCTGAAAGGTAAGTAAACTTATATTAGCCAGTATCAGATTTCTTTGACATATATGGTGATTATCACTAATGAGCTGTTTTTAACACCTGAAGCATGACTCTAAGGCAAGTCACTGCATTTTCTCCAAACAACACAACATGATATCCCCAGAGGTTCAATAGTAGCACTTAATATTTGTTACAGTGCTATAATTGGATTTTTAGATCCAATCAATAGGAGGGAATTCATCTCTAGTACTAAATATCTAGTCAACTACTCATGACTGGTAAAGCCATTGAACCTAGGGAAGAGCCTATCACTACCATGTTCTAATACCAGTATAATTTCTAACTGCATGCTAACTGCTTATCCTGTGCCCCAGATAACAGTAGCTCTTGCCTCTCATCAAAGATGTTGCTTCACACACCAGAGACTGTTACATAAAGCTACAGCTATTCATAATGCAGAGAACAACTGACCATGGGGTGCCCATCCCCAGTTGTTAATTCTACAACCAACCCCTACACAGGATCATGAAACATCACAGAAGAGCAGGTAGAGATATTGTAAGAACTGGAGGACCAGGAGATCTGCTGTGAAATTGTATCTTCTATAAATGGCAGAGAAGCTACACCCAGGAAATCTCAAAATCATGGTTGCCTAAATAAGATCTGAATGATTGAAACATCATTTGGCGTGCCAATATAGATGAGGAAAAATCTCACAAGGCCCCACTCTTTAATGAAGAACTAAAGGCAACTACAGCAGTTGAAAGAGAGAGAAGCAGTCTTCCCCAAGATTAGTCCCCTAATTGGCTATCAAACACCTGGTGAGCAGCCCTAAAAACTTACAGAAGAGCAACACTAAATGGATATCATGATAGCATAATGCAGTTATGTATTAATTAGTATATAAAATGTATATATGTATGTATGTATGTAACAAAATGATTAAAGAAAAAGAAATCACAAATTTGAGAGAGAGCTTAGGGGCCACAGGAGGAGTTAAAATGGGAGCAAGGCGGGATGAATTAAATACAGTACACACATGTGAAACAGAAAAGAAAAAGAAAACTGTTCGTGGAGGTGCCTGTGATAAGGAAACAGTATAGATTGGGTAACTTAGCCACATAACTACTTTCTCAGGGTTTTAGAGGTCAGAAGTCTGGGATGTATGCAGGCATTGCCAGATTTTGATGACAGCCCCCATCCAGGCTTCAGACAGCCCTCTTCCTGTGTTCTTGCACAATGGAGTAGAACAGAAATCTATGATAAACTTTCATGAAGACACATATCCCATCATGACCCAAGTTTCTCTCTCAAACACCCCTCCTCCAGTCACCATCTCATTGGTTAAAATTTCATTGTGAAGCATAGAAACATTAAGCCTGTGCTGTTCTGCCCCACACTCTTAAATTTATGTCCAATATGCATGCAAAATATACTTAATTCCAAAGAATCTCAAAATATTAGCCCACCTGAGCAGCAATTCTGGAGTCACAACATTGTCTAACTCAGAGGAGGGGCCCACCCCACACATCATCATGGCCTGTTCTCCTTCTGAGCCCCTGCCTTCCACTGGTACCACATTAAGGATTATCATTTCAAAACACCAATGTTAAACGTTAAATGTACACACATTCAATCAACTACAATATATTTTCATGTGTTTTTTCATATGTATTTTCAAATGAGACAGACTTGGAGTCATGTTAATTCAGGATTGTATTTTTAAGTTTGCAGTTTATGTACACTATGAATCTGAAACAATTAAGGCGATCTTTCTGAACTTTCCTACCTTTGAATCTGTAGGATCCAAATGAATCTACTTACCCCAGAGGATTGCTAATATTAAATAATATATATAAAATAAATAAAAACACAAAATTACTAGTTTTTTTTTTCTTTTTTCTTCTCTCTACTACCCCCAGAGTAATTAAAGATGAAAATGATTAATTGTCTTGTGCTTGCATACATTGAAGACAAAAGCAATTCATCCGAATTTGGAAAAATTCAGTTATTTGGCCCCAGTGCCCACTGATATTGGGAATACTGTGGTGTGTGTATTTTCACAGGGGCCGTTAGACAGTAAGCAGTTTGGATGTCTTTATAAGGAAGAATAATGACCTTGAGTTACATAGTACATTTCGTGCTTTCTCATGCTGTACCCTTGCTCTCTGCCTCCTTAAGAAAATGCTGCTGCAGCAAGAAGAGTCTGGAAGTACCCTCCAAAGATGCTCTCATATTCTGCAGCTCAGAAGGATAGTGAGATGCATTCACACTGTGACACATTTGCTAGGTTGAGTGGAGGAATTGTGAAAAACGAAGCAAACCAGTGGGCTACTTTCCAAAATTAGAAACAGAATGAAAGACTGAATGCCTGATTATCTTAGAAAGGTATGACAAGACACCCTTCTAACTCACACTCCAGTTTTTACAAGGGGCTTTCTTTCGTTATTGTTGTTTTATGTTTAGTTTTTCCTTTGGCTATTTGTTTCGTTGTATTTGCTCATCTATTCAATTATTACAAATATATATTGTATCTCTGAGTCTGTTCAGAGGATAAAGTAATCAAAAGAGGTACTGTGGCCATACCTCTTTTGTGTTGTTTTTAGACTGTTTACAGACCTTTGTGGTTCAGTTATCTACGTCAGTAAAGGACTGCAGTAAGACAGCTGATTTTGATAGTACATAAACCCAAATTTGTGTGTTAGTATATATTTTAAATCCGTAATAAATATTAAGGAGATACTATAGTTGTCTCTTATTGAAATTATTGGACTCAGGAATACAGTAACGCAGCTAGTTTTTCATAGTACATAGACCCAAATTTGTGTGTTGTATATTTTTTAAAACTGTACTAAATATTAGGGAGATATTCTAGTTGTCTCTTATTGAAATTATTGGACTCAGAAATACATTAAGACAGCTGATTTGATAACATAAACTCAAATTTGTGTGTTAGTATAATATTTTTTTTAAAACTGTAATACATATTAGGGAGATACTCTAGTTGCCTCCTGTTGAAATTATTGGACTCGCTCATGTCCTGTTTCCCCTCCTCTTAAAAGTACTAGATTGTAAGCTGACAAGGTCTTGAGGTCACAATTACATTAGAGTTTCAAAGTGGCTATGTTTATACATTTGTCTTCCAGCTTCTCACATGTATTTTCTTTGAAATGTTTTTCTACCTACCAGTCCCATCTTCTAGCAAGATGTCTTCCCATTCTATTTGTACTGGATAAGGGTAGATGCACTTCTTAGAAGTGGCCTGAGAACTGGCTACACAGTTGCTTGCTCTCCTTTCCCCTGATGATTTCCACTGTCAGGGAGATCTCTTTACAAATTATTTCCTAAGATTTCAAGAGATGATTGTATTCTGTAGATTTCATCAGGATTCAGAAAACCCTTAACAACAAGAATTCTCAAAATATTTGTTCTATGTCAATTCATATGTGTTAAATATCTTGATATTAGTATCTTCAGAATACTGAAGTCCATAACAACTTTCCATTTATTTTCCTCTTTGCTTAAGCTTTGGATATTTGTCATTGTGGCATCTGCAGTGAGCCACAAGTCTCCTTTAATGAATTCCTTATCTGGTACTTTTGTCTTCAACTTGGTTCTTCTACATAACTTTTATTTCCTCACTTTCATTTACTCTAGTATAAGCCAGCTTTTACTGTCCAATTATTCTTTTACAGCTAGGTCTCTTTAGTGAAGAGATTGTAGTCCTCAGTAGAATGTTGACATGACCTTGCTAATAAGCTTAATGTTTTTATTAGACGTTATACACACGTTGCTGTGATTGTGTCATGTTGGCTTTAATTACCTTCCTTTAACCTGCATTTGGATTTAATTTGAAAAGTCACTTACTTGCTTATTAGTTAGCTTATGATGAGAAGTGTCTGTAAAGTTTCTTGGGATGAACTATGTTTATCATACTACTGAATGTAATTCTTTCCTTAATGTTCTGATTGGTCACTCTCTACCAAATGGACACTGAAGGGTCTCCAATCCCTTGAAAACTCTAGTGATTGTTAGACTTTTTTTTTTTTTTTTTTTTTTTTTTTTTTTTTTTTTTTTTTTTTTTTTTTTTTGGTTTTTCGAGACAGGGTTTCTCTGTGTAGCTTTGTGCCTTTCCTGGAATTCACTTGGTAGTCCAGGCTGGCCTCGAACTCACAGAGATCCACCTGGCTCTGCCTCCCGAGTGCTGGGATTAAAGGCGTGCGCCACCACCGCCCGGCTGATTGTTAGACTTTTTATTCTAGATTCCATGCTTCTGATTAGTATTCTTAAGGATTTCTGTCCACAACGTTAGCTTATAAGACCTAACTCTGTCAGAGATCTTGATACAGAATTCTGCATCTCTTTTGCCAAGTTACTCCCTGCCTTTCTCTGGTCTTTGCCCTGTGTGTTCTACCTGTCTTAGCCTCAGTTTTCCCCCAGCGTGTATTTCTAAATCTCCTCTCAGAAACCTTATCACTTCTGTCTATCATTCTCCAGGCCCTTCCCCCTTTGCCTGTACTGTGATCTGGAGGCAGCTCCTGTTAGAATGTATGTATGTCAATGCCATGAATCCTTCACATATTCCTATCATTTTCTCGGTTTCGCATACCTCCTTCCCAGTGCTGTTCCATGTATATTGCCCAGGTTCATAGTTGTCTCTTAAGTGAAAAGTACTTTAATAAGATTTCCATGTCTAATAGTGGTAGTAAAGTATTACTTTTCACATTTCTAACCCTCAAAAAGTTAAATTACTTAGATATATCTTCATTTTATTTATTAAAATATAGCTCAAGATTTTCATCATGTTTTTTCTCTCTCCCTCACAATTCAACAATAGCTCTTTCTGCATCAGATGAAGTAAACCCTTCTGAATGCAGAACCTTGTTTTCTCTTAGTGCTTCTTTCAATTCCTGGATAATGGTTTGCAGTTTTAGATAAGAAAATGATTACATCTTCCATGATAGCATTGCCTTTATGCCCTAAGACAAATTAAGTATTATTTCATTTATTTAATACTATTGCTTTTCCCATAAAAAGGTCATGTGTATTGATTGTTTTTTAGTCAGAACATAGTCAAACATGCACATACAGTGTGATATAATGAATGTTTATTTTTTTAAACCATTGAGATCTAACTTCCTTCTCATAATCTCCAAATACAACACTATTGCTTTTTTTTTTTAGCTTAGTTTGAGGATAAAACTTGCCTGAAGACAATTTACTCTTCATGTGAAGTCCTCACTGCTGGTTAGTGGGATGGGACTTGGGTGTAATGTTTAGGTGGACAGTCATCAATAAAGGATTATTGTTTTGGCCTTTATTTTCCTGGTATGAGGAGATCTCCGTTGTCCTCGACAAGTGCATCAGTGAGAGCCCTTTGTGATGGACTGAGGCAGGGACAGGCCCTTTCTACTAATCAGGTCAGGGTTGGGCAGGGAACTTTTTTTTCTCACTGCGGTTTCTGAAGATGTGGATGAGTGATTTCAGCTGTCTATGTCTGGCGATGGCTTCTGAGAGCAAACGATTGGAGCCAGTTGCAGTTTTGATTACCTTCTGGCTTTAGAAAGGGAACATTGTATAGAGAATCATTGATTATTCTATCATACTTTCCCTTAATTGAAAAGCAGCAAGAACATTTGTAATGGTTTATTCAGTCATTAATACTGAGAAGGAAAATGCCACACACTTTATTCTATAATAATTTACCATGAGGAATATTGTATTTGATAATAAAATCATTTATTATAAGGAAAAATTGATACATTTTATCCAATCACCTTCTTTCTTTAAAAATACCCTACTCATTAAGATATTTTAGTTTTAGCTATGAATGTGAGCAAGTTCATGTATATAAACCATGAGGTTTATATTAGTTTCTACTATATCCCAGAAATACAGACAAAATAGTGAAATAAGCACTAAATGATACTGTGAAAAAAATTTAAGTATAGAAAAGACATTTTAAAGCATGCATATTGATTTTCATAAACAAAATGGAATTTCACAGTTAAATATTTGTATTTAAATTCATATGGGAACAAATGCTGAAATTCAGAATAAAGTAGTACCAAGTTTTGTTTTGCTTGATTGTAGACAAACCAGTGATTGAATTTAGATGACAGATGTGTTTGTTTTGTGACCCAGACTGATGCCTTCAGGCACGTATTTGCTCTTTAGGTTGACACAGACACTACAGTCCTGACAGAAGCATTGTTTATGGCCAAGACTGATGATCTCCAGAGGTAGCTTGAAGTGGACCCAGTATTTGCTGTGTTGCCTTGGTCCCATATCTTTTATCTATATATGAAATGAAGACAACCACTGTTTCCACTTTATAGCATTTATGTCAAAGTTAGAGGAATGTGTGTAGATGTGTGTTGCATGTATATATATATATATATATATATATATATATATATATATATATATATATATATGTATGTGTGCTCACATAAATATGTACAGAGATGATAGATGGTGGATACCTTTTGAGACAGTCCCTGGCATAAAGTTAGATTCTAACCCTTCCAGTTGTTGCTATGGGAATAATGTCTGGCCTCTCCACATATACATTTTGCTTGCCTGACTCCTTAATGTGGTGACTGGTAGTCGTAGTCAGCACTCCTGGTCAGTATACTTTCTATTTCTTAGTTTCCTTTTCTCACTGCGGTTCTACCACCTTTCTGCCTTCTTTTTCACTGAACTTGTGACTGTACATAGAAGCTGACAGATGTTTTCCCAGAAGTGACACCAACTGCTCCACACAGCTGTTATCTGACAGGTTTCAAGTCCTTCTAAGGAGAGCATCTGAAGGAAAGGCCATCAGACAAGCAAGGCAACAGTTGCACTTGGCATAATTACATACTTCCTCTAGGGAAGGAAACAGTCAGTCTCCCAGTTTTTAGTCAGACTGACACTATCCACCTCTTTTGCAAGGTGCATCCACTAAGTTAAAATGGTTGATTGACTGAAGCTGAGTAGGAAAGGCTAAATGTCAGGCTTTTAAGATGAGCCCGGTGGCAGTTCTGTCACAGCCTGGCAGGTGCAGTGCAGTCTAGAATTAAAACTGACAGAGGAATGGTGGGCAATGAAGGAAGGCTGTGTCAGCTGGCAGGAGAAGAATACAACCTGGGGTCAGAGGTTAGATTAGGGATGGAAATGCCTAACTGTGGCCTAATTCGAGTTTATAAAAACAGCTCACTCTTCAACAGAAATGCAGACACAGTTTTACTGAAATAATAATTTCTTTCATATGCTTCTTATGTTAATTTTAATTTTATTTACTCTTTAAAACTTTTCATACATGTGTACAATACATCTTGATTGTATCAACCTCTAATTCCCTCTCCTGTGCCTTCCAGAACCCCACACATCAACCTCATGCCCTTCTTTTATAATTTTTTTATTCATTTTATTCATGTATTTATATTAGATAACCCATTGAGTCAAATAATTCCCTGTGCACAAGGGCATGGATGTGATCCATTGTAATACTGGAACCTACTAGGAGCTACACTTGTAAAGAAAAATGACTCTTTCTGTCCCAGGAGCCACCAACCGCCAGTGGTTCTTCAACTAGGGAGGCCCTCAGGAGCTCGCAGCCACAGTACTGTTGTTTTTTTTGTTGTTGTTGTTTTGGTTTTTGTTTTTTTTGTTTTTTAACTAGCTTTATCTTGTGCAGTCAACCACAGCCTCTCACTTCACATGTCGAGAGGACAGGGTTTCATAGCATTCTTCTTGTCTTCTGACTTACATTCTTCTGCCTCCTCTTCAGGGATGGTTCCTGAACTTTGACTGGAGCTTGAAATAAGTATCCCATTTAAGGATGAAGAGTTAATGTACTTTTCCACTAACCACTACCCACTACAGTAATCAGCATCACTGGCCAAGACTGGGAGCAGCAAAAACCTGTGTGTATAAACATTAATATTTAAAAGGCAATTGGAAAACGTGGCAATTTAGAAAAACTAAACTAATAGGTTCTGCCCTAGGGCCTATGAATTCTCTAGCTATGGGTTTTGAACTGAAATAATAATTTTCTAATCCTTCTATTTAAAAAATATTAATAGTTCTTAAAGCCATGAAATTTTTTTAAAGATCATGAAACTTTCTGAATTATTAACAATATGATATCTGCTTTAATTGGAAAAAAACATAGAAAAATAAATAAGCTATGAAGATAAGGGACAGGTAATACAACAAATAAATGTAAAGTCAGTTAAAAGTATGTGGAGAGTATTGTCTTCCAATATTTTAGTGTAAAGATAAATAAAATATTTTAAAAGCCATTATTCTAAATAAAACAATGCAACACAGTAAAGGAAATGCCATTACTTTGATGAAATTTGGCATCTCCATTGCATATAGGATATTCTAAAATCAAGTCTTTCCCCATTTAGTTTGAAATTAAAAACAATTGAAAATCATATTTGAACAAATTGGGATAGAAAAATCATTGGATCGACTAAAATCAGTGTTCTCACTTTTCATAATTTGAGGATTGTTAATTTTATTCTGTCCTTTTTTATTTAATTTACTTCTAATAACTTCCCCAAACCAGTATTAATCCAGTCCAGTGATTTTCTACAGAGACGTGAGCCAGATAGCTGAGGCATAGCCAGGTATTAGATAGTCCAAGAAATATAAGTAAGATTGAGTTAGATAAATTATGATTGTACTGCATTTCATTTAATCTACTATATAAGTTGTCAAAATTTTAACACAGAATCTGTACAAAGTTGTTGAAGTGATATTCAAAATTTTATTGTTTCAATGCTTAAGCAATAAAAAAGTAGAGGTTTTTATATTTTTTAAGTTTCGCAACATTTGTGTGCGTTTTCCATATAGAACATTTTGGTGCTCCCAGAGCATTTCAGTTTGATCGATAGTCACAGATTGTTAGTTTCTGCAGTAGTAAGCAACACAATTTTTATGGTTTTCCTTTCATCCTATTCATTTATTCATTATGTACATGAAGTCATGAATTCTCCTGTTTTGACAGTAGTAATTCCATATGGGTGTTAACTGTCCTCAGGGATAAATCAGAGATTTCATTTTGTACATGGCAGTCTGACATAATGCCACCTTGCTGCATGGACAGTGTAAGGATTTATATTGGCTAAGACATTGTAGGAGTCTTGTAGAAGCATTAGCATACTGCACATGTTCAATAATGTTGAATAGTGTCTTTGAGGACTATTATAATCATGATAAATCATCATTTAAATTCAATTTCCATGACTTCTACATTCTTGTCTTTATTAAATTACTTTAATTCTCTCACCCTCTGCCTCTATTTTATAAAAATAAGATTAAATTTAAAAACAAGATATAACATATTAAATGAAATTATTAATATAAAAGTATGTGTTATTGTGTTGGTACATAATTAACAAAGGTTTTATGCATATTTTCTGAAATTTTAACACAAATTACTTAGTTACCTATTATAATTGATAGAGATGGTACAATCTTATAGTTTAATTTCGATATGTGCTAATATAAAACATCAATTTTGGACGTCAGAGGGACCTGGGTATGATAACTGTCACTCCATTGATTATCATATTTGCTTTGGTTGATTTAGCTATGTAGGTGTCCCCTTCCTCCATAGTTGCTTAGTGTGCATCTTCTCAGAGGTATGTGCTTCCTGTAGGTGTATAATCAGATACAGAGGAGATTATACACTATAATGTGCATATATATGTCAGGATATAATGTGTATATATGCATATATATCAGGATATAATGTACAGTCTCATACATTATATACTGAATGTAATTTTCCCTCTTTCCACTGTTTCCAGTTCTTTTCCCCATCTCCCTTCCCTGCTCACATCCACTCCTCCTCCATTTCCCCTCAAAAAAAAAGCAAGCCCCCACCCCCAGGGATATCAACCCAACAGGGCATATCAAGGCTGATAAGGCAACCCAGTAGGAGGAAAAGGATTCCAAGAGCAGGAAAAAGAGTTAGTGGCACCTCCAATTCCCACTGTTAGGAATCCCACAGGAACACCCAGCTACACAACCATAATATATATTCAAAGAACCTATCTCAGACCCATACAGGGTCCATGATTATGTAATTATTGCTTCAGTCTCTGTGACCCCCCCAAATATCCTGCTTAGTTCATTCTGTGGGCTGTGTTCTCATAGTGCAGGAAAATTAATCTTTACCAGGGTAGACAAGTAGCTGTGCTCCCATGCTAGAAACTCTAAATAAGCTCTCAAAAGATCATGTATGTTATTGTAATAATAAAATACAGATTCATATCACAGTTCAGTGGGCATCTATTGAAAGTATTTGTAACTAATAAAATTGTGAATATTGTTATCTTCTTACATGACTGATTCTTTTTTTACATGACTGGTTCTTACTTTCACTTACAGCAAAGCTTCATCAAAAATTTTTATGTGTGTATTTCAATAAACAAGTATTTTCAAAGTGGTTAAGAAATTGCTGATAGATTTTCTGCTCATGCATGTTTAAGCATAGCTCTATCTTCCAATAATGGCAATCAGAGATTAAAATTGGTTAACTTTATCTGTAAACAGAAGGCTTGAATTTTAATGCAACTACTGTTGCATAAAACTGAGTTTTGTTGAAATTTTGTGTATATGTTCTCAACATAGCAAAGGCACAAATCAATAAGGACCTATATAATATCATGAATATCATTTCTGATTATTTCTAACTAGTGTACTTTTCAGCAATATAATGTAGTTGGGGGAAAAAAGCTTTTCACATGTCACTTGTTGAACCATCTTCCACAAATCATTTATTTGAAAGATTTCTTTGATTTGCATTGCTAGGCATATGTACTATTTTCAGAGGCGATATTATGATTAATTGACCTAAATCAATATCTAACTTTATGTTATCTTTAAACTTGTCATATCAGAAAACAGTTCCTTAATTAATTTCAATTAATTTTAAAAACACTAACAAATGTGAGATTCTGTTTCATGAACTTTATGTATTAATGAGATTTGTAGATGACTTTCAGGAAAATAGGTCATTTAAAGAAGATGAAAAGAGTAAATTGCTATAGTATTTGTTTAGTAAAATCTCTTCCAAACTACTTTGAGGCTTTAAATGATCATTAATTTGTTTTATACTTCTGGAATACTGAAGTAACCATGCACAACCACAAAATGTATCCTAGAAGTTGACATTTTTATCATATGCTCAAGATAAATATTCCTAAGGGGCTAAAATATCTAAAATACCTTGCATTTTTGAAATCTTGCAGCAATTTTTGGTATTGCTGAATCATTAATGAAATGGAGGCTTTGAAATGATGCAGTTATTAGCCAAAATTTTTCAGTGTGAAAAGTTGAATATCTAGTTTTAATGCATGATTGGAAAGTTCAAAATACTAACGTGGTTGATAATGGATAAATATGTGTGCATATACACATATTGGATATACGTATATATAGTTAGTTAGTTAGTTAGTTAGTTAGTTAGTTAGTTAGTTAGTTAGGAAAGTCTGAGTGATATTCAACGAAATCATACAGTGAAAGATATGCAGAGAACATTAAGGATCAAAGAACCAATAGCTTCTCAGAACTGTAAATAACTTCTACAGCTGCCACCTTTCACTTCACCCAAGCTTCCAAAAAATGACTTGCACTTGTTCGATAGTGTGCTGTTCAGTGCCTGCTCTAAGACTTTCTTCCTTCTGCCTTACCAATAAATACACACATCCTGGTACTTATTGACACAAAACTTTTAAATGTATACTTGAATTCTTGTGATTATTTTGGATATCATTTTGAAATAGTGAGGAATTTGATTAAGCAATTTATAGTCATTCAATTTGTCTTAAGTAAAATGCATGAATATATAAGACTGATGTCATTCAGTCATTCCTGAATGCATTAACTTTTATCCCTTGTTTGTGTATGGTCTGGCTCTCTAATGTAAAATAAAAGAAATCCAGGAATAGTCTGGTTTAGTGTTGTATACATTATTTAGTCATCTCATGAGCTTAGTAAATGTTTATTAATGACTATCATTGCTAATATTGTTAGTAAAAATAATTAGTATTATTACTGGAAGAAGATAATTAAACACAAGTTTTCTTTAATGAAGAAAGTACAGCTAATACATATTAAGATTAAGATTTACCAATATGTGTGTATGTATATTGAATATTATTTTTCATGCCTATATTTTAATGGGTATGTTCTTTGATGACAACTTTACATTTACCTTAAATATAATTTAATATTATTATAGGGAAATAATTATTAAAATAATCACATATAGCTAAACATTTTATTTAGTATTTTATTTTTGTAATAACATCACTTTCCCTCTTCCTTTCTCTCTCCATCCCCTCCTAAGTCCCCTCCCTCCAACTACTTCTCTGTGGCCCCCTAAATTTATGACCTCTTTTTCTTCAATTATTATTGTTACATATATATGCATATGTATGCAAAAATGTATAAATAAAACTTGCTGAGTCTATTTTAGTTGTTTGGTATAATTTCAAGGATGACAATTTTACATTGGATGACATATTAGGAGGCTCATCCTCAGGAGAGGCCAGTTCTCCCTCTCTCAGAAGCCACTGGTTGCTTATAGTTCTATGTCTAGGATTAGGAATGGTTGATATTTTCCTCCCTTCCATGTTAGCACATCTATTGATATTGCATTATCTCAGTCTTGTTATGTAGTCATTTCTAAGAGAGACATTTTTTATAGCTAGATTCCTGATGTTCTAGTTCTTACATTCTTTCTGTCTGTCGTCAGCAATATTCATAAGCCATAGATGCATAAGCTGCGATTCAGCTATATCTGTCTGGGCTGGGCTCCCCACAATCCATTAATCTCTGTACTGTAGTTGGATTTTTTCCTGTGTCCTGCCCAGTCCGCAGCCACTCAGACCCAAGTAAACACACAGAGGATTATATTAATTAAAACTGCTCGGCCATTAGCTCAGTTTTGCTACTGACTAGCTCTTACACTTAAACTCAGCCCATTTCTGTTAATCTATATGTTGTCAGGTGTTCTGTGCCTTTACCTGTGTGCCATTACATGCTGCTCCCTGGACTGCAAGCTGGCGTGTTCTGACTCAGCCTTCCTCTTTCCAGAATTCTCCTCATCTGCTTATCCCACATATACTTCCTGCTTGGCTACTGGCCAATCGGCATTTTATTAAGCCAGTGTATGAAAGCATTGTTCCACAGCACTGTACTGTTTCTGGTTGTGTTTTTTTTTTCTTTATTGTCTTTTAATTTATTACTTCAGAGAAGCATTTTATTTGCATGATAACAAGTCCCCCAAATATGTTGAGCAGCCAACTATATATTGAAGCAAAGGGAATCAGGAAATGTTCTATCTTCTCAAGCTGAGTAGACAGAGGTAGGCAATTATGGTCTAGAGTCCTACCCACTGACACAGAGATCAGGTGGGTAAAGGTCATTCTAAACTGCATCAATAAGCATAGTATTCAGATGACTTTCCTGATTCTGGAGGATTGCAAACCATGTTGAATACTAGCATGCTCTAGATAGCAACCTTTAAAGAACCTAACTATATATTTGGTTTCTTATTTCATGTAAAGAAAAAAAAAACTTATGTAACCTGTAATTAATTTTTCAGTAGTCATAGAAAAGAAATTAAATGCAAGTCAATCATACCTGTTGACTATACACTTTGCATAAATGAGTGATTTCTTGGCTTTGTGCTTTTAGAATGCACAGAATTGGAAATACATTTAGATTTCAGGAATTTTTTTATATTAAAGATGCTTCCGCTTCTTCTTCTTCGGGAGAACACCAAATGGCGGACGACGCCGGTGCAGCGGGAGGGCCCGGAGGACCCGGGGGCCCGGGACTAGGAGGCCGCGGCGGCTTCCGCGGAGGATTCGGCAGCGGCCTTAGGGGCCGCGGTCGTGGTCGAGGCCGTGGCCGTGGTCGAGGCCGCGGGGCTCGTGGAGGTAAAGCTGAAGACAAGGAGTGGATCCCCGTCACCAAGCTGGGCCGCCTGGTTAAGGACATGAAGATCAAGTCCCTGGAGGAGATCTACCTGTTCTCCCTTCCCATTAAGGAATCCGAGATCATTGACTTTTTCCTGGGCGCTTCCCTAAAGGATGAGGTTCTAAAGATCATGCCAGTGCAGAAGCAGACTCGGGCTGGCCAGCGGACCAGGTTCAAGGCTTTTGTCGCTATTGGGGACTACAATGGTCATGTTGGTCTTGGTGTTAAGTGCTCCAAGGAAGTAGCCACTGCCATCCGAGGGGCCATCATCTTGGCCAAGCTGTCCATTGTCCCTGTGCGGAGAGGCTACTGGGGGAACAAGATTGGCAAGCCCCACACTGTGCCGTGCAAAGTGACAGGCCGCTGTGGCTCTGTGTTGGTGCGTCTCATCCCTGCCCCCAGAGGCACTGGCATCGTCTCTGCTCCTGTGCCTAAGAAGTTACTGATGATGGCCGGTATTGATGACTGCTACACGTCAGCCAGGGGCTGCACTGCCACCCTGGGCAACTTTGCCAAGGCCACCTTTGATGCCATCTCCAAGACCTACAGCTACCTGACCCCCGACCTCTGGAAAGAGACTGTGTTCACCAAATCTCCTTATCAGGAATTCACTGACCATCTTGTGAAAACCCACACCAGAGTGTCTGTTCAGAGGACCCAGGCTCCAGCTGTGGCTACCACATAAGGGTTTTTATACAAGAAAAATAAAGTGAATTAAATCTGCTAAAAAAAAAAAAAAAAAAAAAGATGCTTCCTTAAGTTGATGATGGTATGAATATATAAGAAACCTATAGTTTGAATTACTGACAGTATCTGTGGAAGCAAAATGAATATTTATTCATTCCATATGTATGGTGAATGTATGGGCACATATACATGTGGGCATATATGCACATGTGAGCACATGTATGTTAAAGCCAGAGGTTGACATCAGGTATCCTCCTCCATCATTCTTCATCTCACTGAACTAGAGCTCACTAATTGGCTAAGCAGGCTAGACAAGAAGCTCCAGGAGCCCATCTTCTTGGCTTGGCTTAAATATGGCCTACCATGTCAGACTGTATTCTCTCCTCTCTGATAGTCCCACCTATACTTCCTGTCTGGCCACTGGCCAATCAGTGTTTTCTTTATACAGAGCGATATCCACAGCAGTATTCATATGTCCTGAAGAGCCGAACTCAAGCCTTCATAGTTACGTGTCAAGTACTTTACAAATTTGTTATCTTCACTAAACTCATAAAAGCAGATTTTTAAATGTTTATTCCCATCACCAAGATACAACTGGAGCCCATTCCCTATGGTGTGATACCTTACTCAGCCGTGATGCAGGGGTAGGGGCTTGGTCCAGCCCCAACTTGGCATGCCAGCCTGTATTGATACCCAAGGGAGACCTTACCTGCTATGAGGAGAGGTGATGGGGTGGGATGGGGGGAGGTGAGGGGGAGCAGGAGAAGGGGGACAGGGCAACAGAGGTTGGTATGTAAAATGAAAAAAAAAATAATTCATTAACATTAAAAAATAATGCATTCAGATTTCTGTATACTTCTAGGATAGGCGTAACTCCCATGTTCTTCTTAATCTTTCAAAATGTTAGTGTAATGTCCTAATTATACAATAAGCCCACTGTAGAACCACACTCTCTTTTTCTCTCCTTTGACTCAGCATTGTGATCACCATACAGTTTATTATGTGATCCCCATTTCAGTATAAGAAAAGTACATGGCTCAATTTGGTTCATCATTTCTGGTTTAAGTAACAATATTGGTATCTTAACTGTCCAAAGCTAAAATATTGATCACTGCTGAATGTACCATTAAACACAGTATTCAGTGACTTCCCGCACAGGCTTCAAGGAACATTGCTCTCACTTGAGAAAAGGAGATGGCAGATAGGTTCAGTTAGCATCTATTCTTCCTTGATGTTTCCCTTTATCTACTTATAGAACATCGCTTATGGAATAATCATGAACCTAAACTGGAAGTTTCCTCTACTCACTTTGATTACAAAACTGAGTCACAAACCTTTTAGCTTAATGTGATAGTTTACATTCAGATCAGAATTTCTTTTGGTTTGTAGATTTTCTTGTGACTACAAGCTTATTTGGGGTATTTCACAAGGGATTAACTCCCAGGGAACCCTCAAGTATTGAGGAATTGATAGCTCACTTTAAACTGTTATTAAAACTTATTTTGCATTTAGTATGATCACCAATGGTCATACTGTTTTAGCATGCTTCCTCCTGCTTATTATTTTGTGGTGATGGTGACGAGCTTTGTATATAGTAGTGAAATGATCTGACATTGACCTACATCTCTAGTCCCCTTTTTAACAATTGAGAAATATCCTCACTAGTAGTCTTGAATTCATGATCCTCCTGCATAAGGACTCCTGAGTAGTTATATTTACAGGCAAATGCCACCATACCTGACTATGTTTTAAATACTTTTAAATTATGTTTAACAAATTATAATCCAAAAATACTTGCTCTAATGGAGTTTATACAGACTGATTATTGTAAAGTCCAACAAATCTGGGAAAGCTTGAGTGAACATTAAGTAAAAATGCTGTTTTGATATTTCTTAGACTATTTTCTCACATATTGTATTGCTGCATGTTATAACATACAATATTTCCAAAATGATAAATGGAAAACTTTTATTGAATAATAAAGCTGAGGATTTTCCAGGAAATCCACTATGATCTGTAATTGTACTGATTATTCTCTAAATTTTAAATCAGATGCTTGCATTCTCATGTTTATCATGTTGCTACTGAAACTCTAAAACTGACATTAGATTCTGAGTATCCACAATCTAGTAGAAATCATCAGACACAAGAATTGAATACAGGAGTGCTCATCAGTCACTGCAAGGGACAGCCACATATTCAAAACAATGCTAGCACAGAGCTGTTGAGATGAGAACCACCAACTTTCTAGCTGGGATATTGACTAGCCCCACACACCTCACAAAATGCAGGGGGTATTGCTATCTCTTCAACCTATAGAATTTCTTTCACATTCAAGTTCTCTTTGGAGATCCAGGGTGGCATCACTCTCCTGGGTTGGAGTCTTGCTGAGTTAAGGAATGTGTAAGAGCAACAGATGCATTTCAAGAAGGATTCTGAGAGTTCTCAAGAGCTTTATCTGCTGCAAGCAAGGAGTATGTACACAATTGAACCTGGTACTTGTCCCATGTCCTCTGTCCCATGCCCTACTTCATCCAATACGTAGGCTTATTTGCTAAAAGGAAATGTAGAACTAAGGAGGAAAAAGGCTGTGTATCTGCACCTTCTGTGTACATTGAGTGTCGGAGTTTACACTGAGTCAAGTGGTTCAAGAGTTCAAGGTGATGAGAGGTGCCACTCAGAATGGTCGGCAGAAGTGGGCAATAATTCATATACAAGAACTAGGCTAACACCATGCATTGATAAGTGATAGGTGATGCTTCTGAAGGAAATACAATTCTGCCTCACAAAATAACTAGTATTTGCAAAGCTAGTGTTTCCAAATAGAGGCACTAACCAGGTGGGGACTGCTTAGAAACTGCTACAGGTGACTCATGTTAATCTCAAATTGACTCTTTTGACCTGGGAAATAGCAAAAGTCAGAAGAAAAAGTTGAAGGAAGCTAAACACACACACACACACACACACACACACACACACACACACACACACACACACAAAAAGAAAGGAACAACAACAACAAAAAAAACCCTAGACTTTGCCAACTGGAGTTCTGGAGTCCCAGGGCAAACAAAATGAATGGGAAAGAAGTGTCTGGTTGAAAGTATGCCTTCAGACTTTCTCATGACTGGAGCTGCTAATCACTGGGGTATGGCTTTGATTTTGTTTACCTGTTACTCTGCCTTGCTATGATGCTTATTTGAATCATTGTGAAACTAGAGGATCTTGTGGAAATTTATTTTAACAATCTGAAAGGCATGGTCCTATGAACATCTTGAACTAGGGGATTAGAGAGAAATACAGCTTTCTTTTGCTTGTATCTTATTATTTTCAACCTGCTCAAAAAGCCAGTTACAGATAAAATGCTTAACCTTAAATTATAAATGGTTATATTAACAGATTAATACAAAATAAGCTTAATAATTTCTAATAATTAATTTTTGGTAAACTATACTCAAAATATGGAAGTTGTATATATGGAATATATTGTTACATAGCTTATATGTAAGTTTCTGAAATATTAGTGTAATTGATTCATGGTAAAATATACATATATTTTAGATTATATAACATATTAAATATCAAGAACATTTTCAAATTGCTAAAATTATGTCTTATTTTCCCAGTTCATAGCTAAAAGCCCAATTATATTATTAATTCTATTTTACTGATGTCTTCTAACAATATCAGAGCCAGAGACTTATGAAAAAATTCTCCATATCAATTTAAAAAAATAAGTATACAAAAAGAGAAGAATCACATGAATGTGAATCACATGAATGTGAAATAAATGTAGACAGTCTTTTTCTATTAAATTATTAAAAAGTCATATATAATCTTTCTATGTCGTGTAGCCAGTGGCAAAGACATCAATCATCTCATTATCTGTACATTGAAAGTGATGAATGGATTATGTTCTAATGAGAGGATCTAATTACTGAGAGCTGTGAAGAGGGCATGTAAAAGCTCTTTAGCTCCAGTGACCATAGATTATCATTAACAACACAGAACTCTGTATGGTTTAATTCCTCTCCTCTGCATATTTGAAGATACATAGTCTTCATGATTCAGATTTTCAGAGAAATCCATGAGATAATTAATTTATTATCTCCTTAGAAGAAAAAAGAGAAATATCATAAAAATGCAACATCCATGCAAGGACCAGCAAAGACAGGAAAAGTGGCTTCCCTTGGTTCCAATTAAATTTATGCAATCAATAATCGTACATATATTTCATTTGAGATATAATTATAAAATCTAATTCAGTAATTTCTATAGGATATCTTATGATCATAGTATAATATTGGAAACTTACCATAGCCACAACACAAGATCAACACTAAAAAATATTTCAAAAGGCTGTATGTAGTTCAAGGCTAAAAAACAGCAAGATGATATACAACTTGGGTGCTTAATATTTATGTATTTATCTAAAATGACCATTTCTTCAAATGCGGCAAAAGGAGATATGCTGTGAACTGAGAGACTGAGCACGAGTTGGGATGAGGATATTGCCTAGTGTTTGCAGGGTGTTCTTGAGGGAGGATAGTTGGAACCAGGCAGGAGAAACTGAGGGAATTTAATTTCAGAGGGCTGTGGATGCAAGCAGTAGCATGTCTACAGACATCGCTCTTAAATAATGGACTAGCTGCTCTGCAAGGTGGAATCCTTGAATCCTCCCAGGCAACAGCTGTGCAAGTTCTTCAAAGAAACTTGATTGCATAAGGCATTTCTGCACTCTTATCAGGAAGTAATGATAGTTCGACTTTAAGATCCGTTTTGATTTTATGATTGCTGAAGAGTGTGCCATGTGCTTAACACATGACCTCTAACTCTCTAATTACCTACAGGGCTTCATGTGTTAATGCTTTCAATACAGTAAATTCTATAAATGAGAAACTGAATTTCTTTATCTTTTCTTCTATGGAAAGTCTTGAAGCCTTGACTTCCCAATAGCTCATTCCTTTTATATGGCTCAATGTTCCTATTTTACTGTAGCATTTTATAATGTAGTTGTTTTTTATGCAACATATGTGAGTTCTAACCAGTGAACTAAGAATAAAAGACATTAGAAAAAGAAAATGAGAAGCAAACAAACATATATGAATGCATGTATATCCAATGGTATTTTTAGATTGCTGAGATATGCTTCTTGAATGAATGTATCACACTGATCAATACCAAAATGTCATCAGAAGTTCAAACTTTGAATCCATATTACAAATATTTCAATGGAACTTTTCCCATATATTTCTTTGGATTTCATCTTTCTTTTTTAGCAAGAATAATAAGCATGTCTCTTATTAATTTAAGAAATATCATTGTAATGAAAACTTAGCAGGCATTTCCAGAGACCTCCAGACCTGCTGCTATGCATTCCGTATGACAAGGTGGCATTAGCGTGGCAATATTGCAATGAAAGCTCAATGGATCACTGACTGTGCCACTTAATCAATCAATCCCATCTAACTTCAGTTTCTTCCGGCTTGGTGGTGTCAATGCCTTCCAGATTAGTCAGGTGCATATAATAAAGTAGTATTGATGAGATTTTGAGAAATTTCTTACAGGTTTGTTTCAAACTCTTCAGTTACAAAAACAGCCTTAGGCTCTAACTTTACATACAAACTAGCACTTTAAGGTTGATTATTTCCTAAAGAGGTGCTTTTTGTTTGTTTGCTTTGTTTTACTTTTTTTTTTGTTTTTTATAATCATCTGTGACTCTGGTCAACTCTGTTTTTTCTAACATATGTATTTCTCCATGTATCTCTAATATAATTCTCTTTTAATATGTCCAGTGAGTGTAGAGGATCTAGAGCAGAGAACACAGAATATGATCATGGATATAATGCATGTCCATACATTAGCTTCTGCTAACCTCACATTGCATGTGAAACTTTCTTATACTAGCTGCTTTCTTCTGGGTTTGTCTTTCCAAAACTCATACTAAACATAATTCTCAGCCAGGTGTGATAGCGCACATCTGTAATCCTAGCACTGGGACACTGAAGCAGGAAGATCCCAAGTTCAAGATGTGTTTGTTTCAAGCCTGGCCAAATAGTGAGTTTCAGGAGCAAGTTTGAGACTGTGTAGAGGTGACTGTACATAAACAAGTAAATGAACAATAGTCCTTCATTATGATGATATTAAGGTAGAACTTTGTGGGAAATGACTAGGTTTGGAGATAAGTATACTCATAAAAGAAACTGGATGAGGTCTCCTCAGACTCTTCCACCAGGTGAGGACACACCAAGAGATGTCATCCTTTAGCAGAAAAACAATCCCTCACCAGGTATAAAATCATGCATGCCCTTAATCTAGGGCTTATCAAACTTCAGAACTGTTCCAATAGACAGGTCACAGAAATGTGACCTCTATCTATGTTTGATAAAGGCCAATTGATCAGATGCTGTAAAAGAGTGAAGGAAATCGAATCTGAAAAATTTGATATCGTCTGATATTGCCTTATACACTTAAAGCAGATCAGAAACTCTCTTCCAGCATACAAAACAATAACATGTATTTTCTTTAAAGAGAAATTATATAATTAGTGATGTAATTGTAAGTGGTAGATAACTTAAAACTATCCATTTTTATCAAAGTATACTAATTTTCATAAAGTTTTAAGTGTACATGCATATAAATAATTTGACTTCATAACCCATGTACTCAATCCATAAAGTCATAATATAGGACTCATGATACTTAATTACTGATATAACTCTAATTTTTCTTAGACTTTGTCTTTATACTTATAAGTTCTATATACTTATATACTGTGTAAGTGTACACAGTCTCAATTAACAATACAGCACAGGAAAAGGCAACCACTGTTTAAGTATAGACATAGTCCCCAATTATTAATACCACATAGGAAAATAAAGCTACTGTGTAAGAATAGACATAGCCTAAATTAATAATACAGCATAGGAAAAGAAAGCTAATTATTCATACTGCGTAGTAAGTATGTGCTGAAACAAGCCACTTGATATTCTCTAGCAAGCTAAAAATTTCAAAGGCTAGCTTAACAATATGACAACATTGCTCTAAATATCTTCATATGCTCTGTTTTAAAAACCACTGATGACACTTAGCATTGCCTGTATATCCATGGATGTAGGGCCATCTACTGACATGTGGATGTACCTCTCAGGGACCATATCCCTGAAGAAAACTGAATTTTCTCCCTAGTAACTATCAGTTGGTTTAACTTTATTAAAATTCCACTGTAACATGAACCTTAAAAAGTCTTATAATAAAAAACCAAGAGCCAGATATTGGGGTGAAAGCTGAAAGATCAGAGAAGCAGAACAGCCAGCCACCTGGCTTACCTCTATGAAATCCTCAGGCTTAAAAAGAGCGAGTTCCTGTTTCTTCATGCCTTATATACCCTTTCTATGTCCTGCCATATTACTGCTGCCTGGACAATCACCCAAGGTTCTTCTGCAACATTAGAGCATCCATCTTCAGCCTATAGGCCTAGCATATCTGACAGACTCATCTGTGAAACAGGATTTTCTGAAGGGCTGTCCTACTTTGTCTTGGCAAGGTGTAGCAGTCCCTTTCTTTTGTGTCCTGCTTGTCCCCATTTGGACCATGCTGTTAGCAGTCAGTGTAAGGGCACTTTTGTGCTCAGTGGCTAACTTTTGCTGCAAAGAAAGTAAACTCCATAAGTAGTTTCTTCAATGTCCATTATCTTCTGTGAAGTAGATTGGTACCACCAGGAGCCAGACATGTCTCATAGTTATTAAAAAAAAAGAATCTGTGTTTATTAAAACATCTTAAATGTCATATTCTGTAGATCTCTGAAGTGTTTGAAGATTACCTGTCTATCTAAAATATATCTTTGACCTAATATGACTACAAGTTCTACTGTGTTAGGTGACTAAATACTAACTTGCATTTCTTTATATCCTAATTTGGTGGTAATAATAACTTTCAAGGACTAGTAAATTGTATTACATTTTTAAATGAGCTGTATAGGTATACTACCCTTGAACAAGATTAAAAAATATATATACAGTATTTTCTAACACTATCAATCTCAAATTTGTATTAATATACATAATTTGTATAAAATATACGAAAATCCAATCCAATGTAAAAATATTTAAAACTAGTAGTTGATTTTTAAAAGTAGATTCAATAATCTACCTTTTTATCTTATATCTGTATCCTCCATTTTTTCTTTTCAGAGTAGATTCAGTAACATGAATCTTAAAGGTCTTAAAATAAAAACACTGAGAGCCAGATATTGAGGTGAAAGCTGAAAGATCAAAGAAGCAGAATAGCCAGCCACTAGCTTACCTCTATGATTTCCTCAGCCTCAAGAGAGCGAGTTCCTGTTTCTTCATGCCTTATATACCTTTCTATGTCCTGCCATATATTACTTCTTGGGATTAAAGGCATATGTCTCCACTGCCTAGTTCTGTTTCTCTGTAGTTCAGTGTGGCCTTGAGCTCAAAGAGATCCAGGTCTCTGCTTCCCGAGTGATAGGATTAAAGGTGTGTGCCACTACTACCTGAACTTTATGTCTAATTTAGTGGTTGACTCTGTTCTCTGATCCCTAGGTAAGCTTTATTGGGGTATACAATATATCACCACATGTCACCAGTGTTTTTTGTTAGTGGGGAAGTATGTTGCTCATACAAAGAGTATTAGGACTCATCTGTTCATGCATTTGCCCAGCTATATTCATTATATTAATGAACTACTACATAAAAGCTATTTAGAGGGCCTAGAGATTCAGAGTTTCTAGACCAGGTAGATACCATATATTAGCCTTTGGTGAGGATGGTAAATATAATTTATGGAAATTCACATTCACATCCTGAACTGAATCAAAGTAAAACATGACATTAGCGGAGTCCCCCCCAATTCCTGTGACAGGATGTACCAACATTTCTAAGTACCTGCTGTTAATCTCATATGCTAAAAGTTCTAGAACTTCGAAGGTCTAAATGAGATGTTCCCAAATAAGCTGCTTTTCTTGAGTAATTTTGAATAGAGATCTTGGAGTTTGAGGAACAAACAAGCCAGATGGTTACTACTCTCATGGGCACCCAACTGAAGTCATAGTCAACAGAAACAGAGGGCTTTAAATATTGTTATGCATTCATCTATGACTCTCCCTGGTATTATGGCAGTCTCCCATGCTCAACCCATGGAAAGAAAATAATTTTGCTATTCCCATAATAGGAAGATGGTTACAAAGATGATATTCAGAAAATAAAAATACCTCTTCTAAATAAACCTCTGAAACTTCACTTCTATAAATATTTCTCCTTGACCATGCAACACACAAAAAAGATCTCTCTGACTTCTAAATGTTTTCTATTCAGTAAAGAAAAACTTGCATTTAATAAATATTTATTATTTTATTAATTTATCCCCTTTAAAGGTTAAAATAAAGTTATTCAGTAAAATGGTATGCACAATGCCGTAGTTTAGAACACTCTGTGTTCCTATAAATCTGCATCACCAAGGTGAAATAAGGTCTCTTGAAAGAAAGTTGAAACCACAGTGAATTTATTTTATATGTCAGACATGTCACCTTCGGGCACGGTGTCAGATTTCAAGGACTGTTCTAACATTGTACATCAAACTGGGTGGTTTACAAAAGAAATTTATTTCTTCACAGTTTTAAAGGTTAGAAATTAAGGTGCTAGTAGAGTCTTGGAAGGAGAATCTGCTGCCTCACTCTTGGCTGCCTGTCCCTGGTGTTTTCCTTGGCTGGTATTACTGGAAGAAGCACAAGCCATTTTCTCTCTCTCTCTCTCTCTCTCTCTCTCTCTCTCTCTCTCTCTGAAACTCAAAGAAACTACCAACACCTCTCTCTCTGGAGAGAGAGCAAGAGAGAGAGAGAGAGAGAGAGAGAGAGAGAGAGAGAGATTGTGTGTCTATAACAAGGTACTACTCATATTGGATTAGGTCCCATGCTACTGACTTCATTGAACTCTATTATATTTTCAAAGATATCTTTTCTACATCTTCTGGGAAAGGCAAAACCTTGAAGCCTAACATGTACAATTCCAAAGTTTGGTTTGAGTTTTCAACTGAGGCAACAGAAAAACAAAGACAGAAACTGAGATGTTATTAAGCATTCTAAAAGATACCACTGAGTATTTTGATTAATATACATTGGTATATCAATCTAATATCAGGAAATGTTTAAGCATTTGGCACAGTATGAGCACAAAATTCCTGTAAATGAATTCAAATGTTTTATAGGAAGATCACTGAGCTGATTAGGTCCTGATTTTTTCAGTATAAACTGTTTGAACACTTTGGATATAGAAACCTAGACTAACAGCTTAATGCCTTATTTTTATTTCCAAAACTTCTTTTTTAAAAACAGTCAGGAAGAATACCATCATATATGTTGATATACTGACACTAATTTTGAAATCTCCATTCTCCAAATTTTGCATTCTGATTATATTCACTACCCTTAGACAGAGTAATGAGAATTTGTTCACTGAAGAATTTCTTTTGCTTAATTAAAATGTCCATACATTATATTTTGATCATTTTCTTTCCCCTCCCCAACTCTTCTAAGTTACCCATCTCCCCACCCACCCAACTTTATTCTTTCTTTTTCTTTCACTGTCTGTCTCAACAAAAACAAAAATCAAAATAAGTAAACAAAGAAATAAGACAAAAATCTGCCAAATTAAACTAAATGAACAACAGCAAAAGAACATTAAGTTCATTGTGTGTGTGTGTGTGTGTGTGAGTTTTGTGTGTGTTGGACAACTACTCCACAGCATGGGGCCTGGTATGGAGTGTGGTTTATATACCATTGACCTTCCACTGGAAAAACAAAACACAAGCAAAAACAAAAACAAAAAAACCCTGATTTTCCATTTCCCAGAAGGCATCAGTTGAAATTAGCTTCATGGATAGGGGTGGAACTTTGAGTCTAGGAATGAGTTCCATTTTGTTGAGTTGTTGGCCGTATAGGTATCACATATCCTCCCACACTACAGGCTGTTGCTAAGGCTGTTGATAAATTTCCACAACCCAACACTAAGGCCATATTGATAAAGACACCACTTACATATGTCATGGAACATGGAGAAATTGATCTGCTTCCTAACCAGAAGCTTCACACCTACTGACAAGAATTTATGGTGTCGGTAGTTTCTTTGACACTACAAAAGAAAAACTGGAATCAATAATATTACCTGTCTATAACCATTGCAACCTGCTTGAAAGATATATCGGTGCCATAGTGACACAAATGTTATGGAGTATCGAACCACTTTTTTTTTTATTTTTAATTGTATGTAAGGTCCATTCCATGAGATGCAACCAATTCCTGACACTGCTAAAGTGACCAAAACCTGAGACTATAGAGGTCATGAACCCTAGGGCAAAACTTATTACAATCGCTCCGCTAAAGGAACATAGAAATAAAATTACTCTTAAAGGCATATTCGCTATACCCATAGATTAGTGTATCACTCAACACTTAGCAGAGAATTTCTTTTGTATCATATTCTATTACCATAAAATAAACTAAAATATAAGTATAAAAATAGAATACTTTAAGTTTCAGTTCTGTTTACTTAGGTTCAATAAAGGAAAAAATATTGTGGTGAACCAGTTATTTTTACTCTGATATACTGCCAATTTCAGTACAGTGGGTTTTAGTATGTTTCGTGAATCTACTTGCGTGACTGCTCTCAGCAGTTACAGAGTGTGCTGCTTTGTATTTTTATCATTTTCTGTTCTGCAGTTGGTCTGTATCTTGGCTTCTTCCATTGTGGAGATTTTGCTCAGCTACTGCAGCTATTTGAAAACCATGTCTCCCCTGGAAAGGTCATAATGTGAGCTCCTCTGAATCACACTGAGACAGCATAGGAGCTATCAGTCTAGGGGGTTTAGATAAATAATCTTGCTCCACAAAAAACACCTTTCCTCCTTTCTTAAAGCTATGCCTTCCCACTACCAAGAAATTCCAATTGAAGTAACCTTAAATTCATTGGCCTTAATTGACTGTTTGATTATGTCTAGTTCTCTTGTGACCAAACAGATTGTGGAAGCATGGATAGCAATGAGACTAACTCAACCCAAATTACGGAACCAGAAGTGATTTACATTTCCCTGGGTGTCTTGTTTCTCTCCAGTTGGCTTTTTGATTCCTACAGACTATTTTCCCTGCTCTCAGTTCCCTAGAATAATTACCATTCACATTGTTGTGTAAATAGCAAAGACTTTCTGGCCCATTGTGCATGTTTTTCTTGCATGGGTTTTCTCTTACTTATTCAAGGCCTTCTTTTCCATGGGGTAGCTTTGTATACAGTAGCTGAAGAGCTATTTCCAATATGGATCATACAGAAAGGGGGTGGTTAGTACAGGATCCCTATTCCTACAGAAGCAGGGTGGGTGCATAATAGACTATAAAGTAAGGAAAGACCAAACACAGGAGACTTTAGACCAAAAAGATTCAGCAATTTAAGGAAGCACCCTAAATGCAAATCTAAAAGAATATAAATTATTTCAATAAGAAACTGGAGTGTGTTCACAGAACAACAAAGAGGAAAGGAAAAACATTTTTTTTTCTAAAGTAACACTGAAATAGTGTTTAAGAGGGCTTCATCTGTGACTCCAGTTTTATTTTGTCAAAGCCATATTTTGCAGATTTCTTTAAAATCATGTTCTGGTAATTCTTATACAATGAACAAGAGCCAACTACATTTTATGAGTCTAGTATGGAACTGGTCTTCTTTTGGATAGCACACACAAAAAATTAATTTTCATGTTTAAAAGTTTCAAAAACTTTAAGAAGAGAAATATTTTGTGATGTTAAAATAACACCAAGTTTAATATCAATTTCTGTCAATGAAGTCTTATTTATACACAGCCATTTTTTTTTGTTTTGTTTTTATGTGGTCTGTGGATTTAGCTCTCTGAAAGCATGGATTATTAGTGAGAACAGAGACTAAGGATCTACAAAAACTCAAACATTTGCTGTGTTCCTAAGAGAAAAGTACCATGCTTTGGAGCATGAAGATGACCATATTGCCTTTCTACTTCAAATCTGGCATTAGTATACCACCAGCTGCAAGATAAACCCAGACTCCCAAGTTCATCTGAACCTCTGTCGCCTGAGTCCCGGACCACATATAAACTTTTGCTGTGTTGATATGTTCTGTTTTGGTCTGTTCTCTTCGTGGGGTACCACACATTTCTCTTAAATGTTTCTCTTTACTCTGAGAAAATTGAAGTGATCTCATCCAATTATTCTTCCTAGATCTTCTTTGATGTTTGACTCTGAAATGTGCCCTGCAGACTTCTATTCTGAATGTTTGGGCCCCAACTTGTAGGACTATCGTGAAGGCTTTGAATTCTTTAAGATGTAGGTCTGGCTGAAGGAAACAAGTAACGTGGGGCTTGCCCTTGAAGGTTTTGCCAACTGCTGGCTTTGGTTTAGCTGTCTGGTTCCCATAAGTAACCATGTGAACAAACTACTACCTCACAGGAACTGTCAACTAAGCCACTCTCACTGCCCCACCTGCCTGGAAAGTGGAGATCTCCCCAAAATCGTGGGCCAGAGTAAACCTTACCTCCTTTAAGTTCATTGTGAAGTGTTTTATCTCAATGAAATAATAACTATCACTGTTTCCATTGAAAATGATTCTGTGGCCTTATTGCCAGGTGATTTTGTGAAAGTCTGACACATATGTGTTTGTTATAATGATAAGCTCTGGATTCAGAATCTTTGGCACCTTAAAAGGGGGTTACTTATTTTCCTCAGTGGATCTCAATCTTACACTTAGTGATGAATCAATGATTATGTATTAAATAAATTAAAATACTTGATATTTGAGTAGACCAATGGTATTTAAAATATATAAATAGAACTTTATACAAAATTAAAACAATATCAATGATAACAAATGGAAATGAGACCATTAACTTTATAAAAAAGCAAAGAAGGATATATGGGAAGGTTTAGAGGGAGGAAAGGGAAGAGAGAAAGAATTTAATTATAATCTCGAAAAGAAAAGAATAAAAACAAACCAAGAAATTTGATAATAAAAATAAAGCATTATAGTTATTTCATTTCTTTAAAATTTTTGATATAAATCTGATTCTTTAAGAGGGAGAGAGGGTGGTAGAGCATCTGTGGTGTGGAATTGGGAGGGAACATCTGGGCAAGAAAGGTTTGCACAATAAGGGGAGGTGAGAGAGAGGAGGAGGAGATAGGGGGAGGTTCAACCAAAACTAAGAATGCATGGAAACATCCTATGTAAATCTAACACTTGCTAAGCTACTGCAGTTTTAATTACATTCTCATTCTTACCCTGGACTCACTGTGTTTACCAAGTTCTGTTCTCCACTTTTCCCAAATCTTGTCAAACTATAGCTCTCCTCAGTGGATAGTGGAAAGGTTTGTTGTTGTTGTTTTGTTTTTGTTTTTGTTTTTTTAACAGATAAAACATGCACTTATTAGTGAACTAGTTTCCTACATCTTTCGGTTATGTTACACTCTGTCTCTCAGCTTTACTTATTAAGTTTAGGTTGTGACTGTCTTTATTTTCTCCTATTTCCTGCTGAGCTTTTGTAGACTAGGCATGAATTCTGCCCTTTCAGTTAGTAAGTAAAGCAAGGCTGATGTTCCAGAACATTCTCCTGGGAGGGCCAGAGCAAGGCTGACATTTTCTCTCATTCCAGATCCTTCAGTCTGAGTCTACAGGCCTCTGGGATTCTGTTTTTCAGCCCATCTGTTAAAAACCGGCCTTTGCCAAGTAGTCTGGATGGTCTGAGAAAATGAGGAGGGAATTTTGAAGATTTGCTTTTATAATTGTATTTCTCCCAAACAAAGCTGTATTACTGGGATTACCAGGATCCTATTCTGACACCCTTGCAATTTGGCACTGGAAATAAAATGTCAAAGTCTATCACTGGAAATAAACATCTGAGACTGTTGACATGCCTCCTTGTTTGGAAAATGTGGTTGATACATTGTGCACACCAATAAACTTATCTGGGGGTCAGAGAACAGAACAGCCACTATATTAAACATAGAGGTTAGGCAGTGGTAGCACACGCCATTAATCCTAGCATTCCAGAGGGAGAAATCCATCAGGATCTCTGTGAGTTCAAGGCCACACTGGAAAAAGTCAGGCATGGTGACACCCACCTTTAATCCCAGAACTTGAGATCTTACTTGGGAGACACATGCCTTTAATCCTAGGAAGTGATGACAGGAAACAGAAAAGCATATAAGGCATGAGGACCAGGAACTAGGGACTTTTAGGCTTTTAAGCTTTTAGGCTTTTAGCAATAGTTCTGGTGAGATTCATTCGGATGAGGACTCAGAGGCTTCCAGTTTGAGGAAGCAGGATCAGCTGAGAAGTTAACAAGATGAGGTTAGCTGTGGCTTGTTCTGCTTCTCTGATCTTTCAGAATTCACCCCAATAGCTGGCACTGAGTTTTTTTATTAATAAGACTGTTTAAGATTTGTGTTACAGGAAAATGTATTAAATTTAGTATATTAACAATTTATGTTCAGTTATTTATATAATCATGCTGTTGGCTAACACCAGTAACAATTATGCCCTTTAACCTTTCCACACATTCAGAAAACATTTAGTGAAGTGGTACAATATGTAAAACAAGTCTTATAAAAAGTCTTAGACATGCAAAGACTTCTAAAATGAAGTTATTTCAATGAATAGTTTTCAAACTAGACATGTAAAACTCCAGATGTATACAGAGCACTACAGGACACACACATACACACATACACATGCACAGAGACTGAAAGAGAGACACAGAGTGTGTGTGTGTGTGTGTGTGTGTGTGTGTGTGTGTGTGTGTGTGTGTGTATGTGTGTGTGTGTGTGTGTGTGAGAGAGAGAGAGAGAGAGAGAGAGAGAGAGAGAGAGAGAATGAATCTTAATACTAATAGCAATCATACTTTGATATATAATTGGGCTTCACTAAAATATATAATTATATATCATATTCTTGTAACAAAATAATCTCACTTTGTTGGAGGAGAATATAAATGAAGAAAGCTGTCGGATAGATATAATATTGGTCAAATCCTAAAATTTGTACTAATTACTAATAAGATACAAAGTCCAAGAAAAACAGAGATAGAGACAGAGAACCTCAAAGCATTTCTAAAACCTGAAACAATTTCTAAAGCTGTAACAGACAATTGTCTTCACTAAAGGTGGCTCACACTGAACTGAAACACTTACTTTCTCAGCATTCCTATGTCAAGATCCTACTGCAAATCCTACTACAGGATTTACACTTGCTCCCATGTAGATCAGATGGCTTTGCTTGCCTCTTGCAACCCTTTTCTACCTTAGATATAAAAGCAGTGGCTACCATTGCTGTCACCATAACCACTTTGCAATGATGAAGAGAAGAGAGAGAATAAGGAAGAGAGAAGGAGGGAGGGAGACAGACAGACAGACAGACAGGCATAGAGCTTACCTTAGAAGAACTGCTGAACAAAACCAGTATCTGTCTTCCTCTACACTTATTGCTAAGGGGGAGTAATAAATCCCTAGCAGTTGTGGTCATTGTTAGAAAGATGTCCTGTCATTTGCTGTTGAACAAGAATGTAAACATGAAAAAGTATGTGTAACATAAACTACTGATGCTGCTCTCATATTCCTGCTCTTGAACTGTTTTCATTCTACTTATTCTTGCTTTTTATACTAGTTGGCTGATAAATTAACTTTGTGTTAAATAATGTTATTATTTAAATAATGATATTTCCCAAGCTTTTTCTTGTATTTTTACATTTTCTTGCTACATTCAATTTTTTGAGCCTTTTGGCTCCAAGTTAGCTTGTCCATTTCCTCGTCATCCAACCAGATAGTTTCATTTTGTCAACTTCACTGTGATGTCATATGCATATGACTTTAATACCTGTACTTTAGGGCATTCCTATTACAGTCCAACCTAAAAGACACCCAACAATCACTCCAACTTTGAAACATTCAATATTTGCACATAAATCTTGCCGATTTATGTACTAACATGCCCAAGTCAAATATCCAGAAGGTATTTCAAACATCTCCATATTTCCCTTTTTTTCTGGTAGGATGGAAAATTCTTTCAGTCTGTAATAACCCTGAATCTAATAGTTCCCTCCTTGTAGGACTGCTCACCCAAATGACTGCAGCAGGCTCTTAATAGATCTCTCTATGTCAATTCACTCATTTCAATCAATTGCCCTCATTCCATCCAATTCTATATGGTTACCAAAGTGGTGTCCGTCATAGAAACACATAGATGCCATTTGTCCATGAACATTGCTCCAGAATTCTCCAGAGTTTTTTAAATTTACTGACAACTTTCAGTATGATATTTACAGACTTCAACTTATTTATCTAATGTATTCTTTAAGTACCTCCAAACTTTCCTTTATTCCCACTTTTATGGTCAAGAAATAGCAATTTCACATATGATGTATATGACAAGTCAGGCTAAATTTTAGATTATGAACTTCCAATTTGGATTGTGAAATATATATATATATATATAAATTAAAATATACTTATATAATTTTACCCTTTTCTCCCCCACCCCTTCAGTCTTTCTATGTACTTCCCACACTTGCTCCCTCTCAAATTCCTGGTATCTTTTTCTTCAATTGTTATCATTATGTATATTTATAAATGTATAAATACATAAATGCAATAGGCTGATTCATTCATTGTTGCTTGTATGTATGTGATTTAAAGGCTGACCACATAGAATTGGATAACATTTTAAAAGTGTCATCTCTATGGATGACAAATTCTCCCCCTCATTAGTCTTTAATTGCTCTTGTTTTTTTCTGTTTCTAGGTGGGGTTCCTTAAGATTCTTAGGAAATGAACATCATTTCTAGGAGATACAATCTCACACTGTACTTCCTGGTCCTCTGGATCTTAAACTCTCTTCTCCCTCTTCCAAGATGTTTCCTGAGTCTTACTCAGTTCAGAAGTTCTAGCCCATGACTCTAAGGCTGGACCTTAAACGCTAACCTACTACCTCTTTACTAGATGTGGTGGTTGGAATGAAAATGACCCCCATAGACTCAAAGGGCACCATTAAGAAGAGTGGCCTTGTTGTATTGAGTGTGGTTTTGTTGGTGGAAGTGTGTCACTAGGAGTGGGCTTTGAGATTTCAGAAGCTCACACCAGGCCCAGTGTCAGTCGCTCTTCCTGCTACCTGCTGATCAAGATGCAGAACTCTTGGTGCCTTTTCCAGCACCGTGTCTGCCTGTGTACCACCAGGTTTCCTGCCATGATGACAATGGACTAAAACTATGAACTATAAGTCAGCCTCAATTAAATGTTTTTCTTTATAAGAATTTCCATGGTCAACTGGGCAGTGGTGGTGCACACCTTTAATCCCAGCACTCGGGAGGCAGAACCAGGTGGATCTCTGTGAGTTTGAGTTCGAGGCCAGCCTGGTCTACAGAGCGAGATCCAGGACAGGCACCAAAACTACATAGAGAAACCCTGTCTCGAAAAACCAAAAAAAAAAAAAAAAAAAAAAAAAAAAAAAAAAAAAAGTTTCCATGGCCATAGTGTCTCTTCATAGCAATAGAAACCCTAACTAAGACAATAAACTAGTGTAATTCCCAACTACATTTTAAAACTTCTCCTTATATCCACAGATAAGTAGCTGATATCAAAATATCTCACCACATCAAAATAGCTTCTTTTTGCAGCAAAGAGAGATCATTATAGAAAATAACAATGCATTATAATATAGAAATCAACTGATTATGAGGTGCCCATCCCCAATTGGTGCATCTAAAAACACTTTTAATAATGCTTGTAATGAACTACAGACTAAGATGTAGTATTTCTATACTAGTCTATAGAAACATTTTCCTGTACCTTGTGTATCATATAATATTGGGAAAAGTACTTTAGAGTGTGTGGTTTAGCAAACACTCTGATAATAAAAGTACATTTATATCAACAGTATTTCAGAGACTTTAAAATATAATCAGAACCCAAATAAATGATTCTTCAGTAAATGGGTAAGTAAATTGTTACATTGTATAATCAGTATTGATATAAGTGTTTGAAAAAGTACTCAGATAGTCAGAAGAAAATAGGAGGAAAAGACAAGACCCTTGTTATGGAATGATATTTAGCTTGGGTCAAGAAATACAAGGACTGCTATTCTGCATGTGAATGATAATGGGAGTACAGAAGCAGGACAGGAAATCACTCTCCCAGGTGAGCCATAGAAACAACCAGCATGTCCCTCTGACCTGGTAAGCTAGAAATCCAGCCTAGCCTTTAATTTGAAAAACTGAAATAAACAATGAATAGCGTTCTTCTGACACAGATAAGTATTTTCACTACAGCTAGAGATATGGTTATTTTGTTACAGTTTGATGCATTATCTGTGTGAGTCACTGTCACTTCATTCATGTCTGTTACAATGGCTGTTCATAAGGATGCGTTCTATACACCCACCTTATACAAATTTTATCATGCAATCTAGAGTCACTTTTCAGGTTTTGTCTGTCTTTACTCTCTCCTCTCTCTCTCTCTCTCCTCTCTCTCTCTCTCTCTCTCTCTCTCTCTCTCTTCTCTCTCTCTCTCTCTCTCTCTCTCTCTCTCTCTCTCTCTCTCTCTCTCTCTCTCTCTCTCTCTCTCACACACACACACACACACACACACACACACACACACACACACACTGTGTTATTCTCTACCTGGAATTTGCTATTTATTTGACTACAATTTATGAACACAGAGTCTGTAACTCAGGAACATTGTGGAGCCCAGAAATTAAATGAAAATGTTACTCAAACCTTCCTCCTCCTTCAAGGCTTTCTGCTATCAACTGGAAATGAGATGGAAGTCTCTAATTCTGTAAGTGACCTTCTCCTAGTGGTACAGCTATCAACAAACCTGGTCAGAGATAATGCTAGTATTTCTATGCCTTATTTATAATAACATTTATCTTGCATTGCTTGAAAGTAATATGTCATTAATATCATGTGGCTCATAAGCAGTCAATACAGGATCTCCATTTTAGGCTTTCTTGTACTTGCTTTAATTGCTTCTAAGCCTTGTCTATATATGCAGCACACAGCAGGTAGCACATCCATCAGTAGATCCAGTAATATTCTTAATGCATCTGTGAGGTTGGTGTGAAATGCACCTATGGCCATCTGTATGCCTACTGCCAAATGTAGAGTTTTCCCCTCACAGATGCTGCCTTCCGAGAATGCCACTCTTTTTTAAGAGTATTGCTATTTACTTCTAATTTGCATTTCTGAATTTAAAGAATTTATCCAAATACATTGTAACTATAGAAAGGTGTTCCTTACCCTCTTTATGAGATTGTTATCTCTGAATTTTTCTTATTTTATTTTATTAATTTGTATCATTATATTTTACTAGTGTTGCTCTCTATCTATTTTTATTCCCCACCTTAACTTCATATTGATTTGAAGTCCATCGATATTTCACACTTGGGACTTGTTACCCAGGGAAACTGTCAGATTTCCCGTTCCCTTTTAGGCGATGAAGAATGCTGTGTAGCTTTTACTTATTATATGTGATAGATGAAGTAACAAAGTAAGTGCATCAAATGCAGGAGTAAACCTTTGCAAAGCACTTTGGTGCCATCGTGTGGTAACGATGATATATTGGAACTGATCTTGAGTCTGGTCTTCATTGTATTCTACTTACACACACAGGTTTTGTTCTATGATTTCCCTAAAATTCAGCTGTACCTCTACCCTTGAAATGTGATTTTTTTAATCGTGAAGTAAATAAGAGAATTCTCAAAAATTGATGTGAAGAGGATTTAACTTCTCAAAGCTCATTTAATCGTCTTACTTTTTCTCCTCCTTCTTCCTTCTTCTGCTCCTTTCTTTCCTTTTGAATGTGAAATAAGAGATTAAGACCAAATATATAAGATTTAAGTGGCTAAAGTCTGTAAACTAAACTATTAATTTTATCAGAATTTCTATTTTATTATTTAACACCAGGCCTGGGTACCTCTCTAAGTATAACCATATGGGCATCATTCCTCTGTATTTATTTACAATCCTTAGTGAGTCTTACTGGGAAATTTTTCTTGAAATTCTCAAAAAGTTACTTTTAACCCTTGACAATCTTTTGTGAATGCATTGTCACTATCTTTACATCATAGTACCATCATCACCACCATCATCATCACCATCACCACCATCATCATCACCATCATCGTTGTCGCTGTATCCATATTATGTTCTTACTCCTTCAAAACCACTCTTCCTCCCTCCCTCCATCCCTCCCTCTCTCCCTCCTCCCCTCCCTCTCTCCTTCCTTACCTCCCTTTCTTCTTTCCTTCCTTCCTTCCTGGAAAGAACCCTCTGTGAACCTTATGTTGTCTTTAATTTGTCTGCTTTTCATTCCTGTCAACTTATAGTTTCTGTGCATTAAACTATTGTTGTCCACCTGCAGGCTAAGATCCATTCAAATTTTAGATACTTTTCAACTATATTGTGCATGTCTTGTCTGTAGCTTTGGTTTGATTCTTTGCCATTCATCCTTGGTCATTACTAATCTCATTGTTCCCAATCAAAGTCAGTAAGGTCAGGGACACATTCTGAAGTTCTCAGGTCACTGGCTAACCTATTCTCCATCATGAAGTGTTGGTTCAACTGGTGTGAAGAACCTAGAACAGCAGTTCTAAACTGGGGAAAAACATAACTCCCAATCCAGACTTCCTAGTTAATGCTGCCACCTGTGGGGTTTGTGAACCAGCATGCATTCCCTACACATGCCAGTCTCACATGGCCATCTGTTCCTCACATATTGCTTAGCTCACATTTTCCCTCAGGTTAACCCAGATCTTCTGGATTGTTTCCTGGTCTGGACCACCTCCAGGTTGTATTTACCTTCCCTATTCCTAAAATGATTTTGTACTCCCTTACAAATCAAATATCTCCCTTTTTTTCTTTCAAAAAATCCTGTCTTTTAGCAAACTTCTTTTTTTAAATTGACTTACAATGGAGAGTTTATTAAATTCTTCCACCATAGATGGAGAATAAATAATTATCAACAAAATTTCTAGCTATTTGAGTAAGAATATGCTACATTCACTGCTGACATTGCCCTGTGGATAACCTCTAAATTTAATGTTTGATTGCATGTATCTCCAGTTCTAAAATTAGTAATGACTGAGATTATTTTTATATGATGCTTTAATTCATAAACACAGGATATAGCTTTCAGAGCCCGATGCCACACTGTGTATTCTCATAAAAGAACTATAACAAAGTTCCTGATAATGTAGTTGAATATTGTTTGTTTCAATTATCTCTTGAAGATGTCAATATATTTTAAATTTTTCCATGAAGAGTAACAGGATATTTTCATTGCACATTCATAAATCAGGTGGATATTAAATGCATTTAAGTGTTTATTCAATCTGTTCTTAATAGGCAATAATTCCTATACAGAGCCCTTTGATTGTGTGAAGGTAAGAGGTGCTGGTATAGGTACTGGTATAGAATCATCACATAGGGGTAGAACAGACTGTTCGGAATTTCAGAATTGAATTCTGAGTTTGCTCCCAAAGTTACAGAGCTGTGTTTTATTCCAGAGCAAACATTTCATGCAGATGAATGCTGTCTATTCATAGGAATACTTGCTTCAGAAAGAGTAAAAAAAGGAGAGGGGTGAGAGAAGGAAGAACTGGAGGGAGGGAGAAAAGGGAGAGGAGGAAAGACTAAAGAGAAGTCTAAATTTCCTCATTCAGGAGGAGTTCCTGCAGTTGTTCTATGATCAAGGCTTTTATTGCTCTTAACTCACTTAATTGGAACAACGCTTACTTTTTTCTCTTCGTTCTTATGTGCTGTATTTATGTATGCTTTCATATTCCTTCTCAGCTGTTCCTCTTTTCTTCCCTCTCCTTTATAAGAGAAATAAAATCAGAAAAGAACCACTATGCCTCATATTGTTGCTTTGTGGTTTTTGCCCATTCTGATCAACCTTCAGTTATATTTTGCAGTGATTTGATAATAAACTAAAGGAAGTGGTTATGGAAATTTAACTAAGAAAGTAGTTAAATATGACTCCAGAGCCATTTGATTTAAATTCGACCTGATTTCAAAATTGCTGACTTGTAAAGATGACCATTTGGTACTGGAGGACCAGTTGTTTCCCTTTTCCTAATGTTCAAGTTTATAAGAGAGTCTGGAAATATTAGGACGATAATATTTCAAGAAGAGACGTTTTGGCACAGGAAACCTGCTGGCCTGGCCAGTAGGTCACAGCTGGGTACGTTACTGCAGGAGTGGGTCACTGGCCATATGTTTCCATCACATTGTTGAATTATGTCTAACAACATCAAATTATGTCAATATTATAAGGATGTTAACCTGTTCTTTTACTTGATAGAGTTTTAACAGTAACATGTCTGCTGTATGCAGTTTCAGCAAAATTGGGAATCACTAGAGCAATGGAAAATTTATTTGCATTGCCTAAGAGGGAATCTAATAATGTCTCAGAATCATACATATTTTGGAGAAAAATTAATTAATTTAATATTTTTTATTATACTAAGAGAAATATGGGGGTTGGGCATTTAGCTCAGTGGTAGAGTGCTTGCCTAGCAAGCACAAAGCCCTGGGTTTGGTCTTCAGCTACAAAAAAAAAAATAAAGAAAAATATTCTGACGTGTTTCCTTCTCTGCTTTTATAAGCACTTATATTACTAGAACAATTAATTTCTCAGGAGTGCTCAAGTCTTTATATAGATGTTTACCTTCAGTTGCTTTTAAGAAAAATGCAGTTTTTATTTAACAGAAACTCCCCTATAAGTTTGATCAATTCCTATTTAATTAAAACATACCTCTAATGACTGTTAACTATGTAGTCCTCTTCTTAAAAGGCATAAAAATAATTAATCTTGAAAGAATAAATCACCGGTGGTAGAGTCATCCTAAGGAAATACAGATTTTATCAGCACATACACATTTCACATAAACAAAGGGGTTGGTAAAGGGTGAAAACTTGTAATCAGTATGTAAATCAAAAACTAAAGAGAACAATTCTGCACAGGACCAAGGTCATACATTCAACAAGTTCATAGTCTGAGTCTAAATAGGCTTTTTATTTTATTTTTTATTTTTATTTTATTTTACAATACAATTCGGTTATACATATCAGCCATGGATTCCCTTGTTTTCTCCCCTAGCGCCCCTCTCCCCTTCCCCCCAGGCCACCCCTCATTCCCATCTCCTCCAGAGAAAAGCCTCCCCCAAGGACAGAGATCAACCTGGTAGACTCAGTCCAGGCAGGTCCAGTCCCCTCCTCCCAAGCAGAGCCAAGCGACCCTGCATAGGCCCCAGGTTTCAAACAGCCAACTCATGCAATGAGCACAGGACCTGGTCCCACTGCCTGGATGCCTCCCAAACAGATCAAGCCAATCAACTGTCTCACCCATTCAGAGGGCCTGATCCAGTTGGGGACCCCTCAGCCATTGGTTCATAGTTCATGTGTTTCCATTCGTTTGGCTATTTGTCCCCGTGCTTTATCCAACCTTGGTCTCAACAATTCTTGCTCATATAAACCCTCCTCTTACTCGCTAATTAGACTCCCAGAGCTCCACCCAGGGCCTAGCCATGGATCTCTGCATCCAGATCCCTCAGTCTTTGGATGAGGTTTCTAGCACGACAATTAGGGTATTTGGCCATCCCATCACCAGACTAGGTCAGTTCGGGCTGTCTCTCAACCATTGCCAGCACTCTTTTGTGGGGGTATCTTTGTGGATTTCTGTGGGCCTCTCTAGCATTTTGCCTCTTCCTGTTCTCATGTAGTCTTCATTTACCATGGTCTCCTATTCCTTGTTCTCCCTCTCTGTTGTTGATCCAGCTGGGATCTCCCGCTCCCCCAAGCTCTCTTTCCCTCGACCCTCGCCCTTCATTACCCCCACTCATGTCCAGGCTGTTCATGTAGATCTCATCCATTTCTCTGTCATTGGGTGATCCCTGTGTCTTTCTTGGGGTCCTGTTTTCAGGTAGCCTCCCTGGTGATGTGAGTAGCAGTCCAGTCATCCTTGTTCCACATCTAGTATCCTCCTATGAGTGAGTACATACCATGTTTGTCTTTCTGAGTCTGGGTTACCTCACTCAGGATGATTATTTCTAGATCCATCCATTTGCCTACAAACCTCATGATGTCATTGTTTTTCTCTGCTGAGGAGTATTCCATTGTGTATATGTGCCACATTTTATTTATCCATTCTTCAGTTGAAGGGCATCTAGGTTGTTTCCAAGTTTTGGCTATTACAAACAATGCTGATATGAACATAGCTGAGCAAGTGCTCTTATGGTATGATTGATCATTCCTTGGGTATATGACCAAGAGTGGTATAGCTGGATCTTGGGGGAGATGGATTCCCAATTTTCTAAGAAAGCGCCATATTGACTTCCAAAGTGGTTGTACAAGCTTGCGTTCCCACCAACAGTGGAGGAGAGTTCCCCTAGCTTCACATCCTCTCCAGCATAAGATGTCTTCAGTGTTTTTTGTCTTAGCCATTCTGACAGGCATAAGATGGTATCTCAGAGTTGTTTTGATTTGCAATTCCCTGATGATTAGGGATGTTGAGCAATTCCTTAAATGTCTTTCAGCCATTTGAGTTTCCTCTGTTGAGAATTCTCTGTTTAGTTCTATAGCCCATTTCTTAACTGGACGGTTAGGCATTTTGATGTCAAAGTTCTTGAGTTCCTTATATATTCTGGATATCAGTCCTCTGTCAGATGTGGAGTTGGTGAAGACCTTTTCCCATTCTGTAGGCTGTCGCTTTGCCTTCTTGATCATATCCTTTGCTCTACAAAAGCTTCTCAGTTTCAGGAGGTACCATTGATTGATTGTTTCTCTCAGTGTCTGTGCTACTGGTGTTCTATTTAGGAAGTGATCTCCTATACCAATGCATTCAAGACTACTTCCTACTTTCTCTTTTAGCAGGTTCAGAGTAGCTGGATTTATATTGAGGTCTTTGATCCATTTGGACTTAAGTTTTGTGCACTGTGACAGATATGGATCTATTTGCTGCCTTCTACATGTTGATATCCAGTTATGCCAGCACCATTTGTTGAAGATGCTTTCTTTTTTCCATTGTACACTTTTGGCTTCTTTGTCAAAAATTATATGTTCATAAGTGTGCAGATTAATGTCAGGGTCTTCTATTCAATTCCATTGGTCCACATGTCAGTTTTTATGCCAGTACCAAGCTGTTTTTATTACTGTAGCTCTATAGTAGAGCTTGAAGTCTGGGATGGTGATGCCTCCAGAGGTTGTTTTATTGTACAGGATTTTTTTGGCTATCCTGGGGTTTTTGTTTTTCCATATGAAGTTGAGTATTATTCTTTCCAGGTCTGTGAAGACTTGTGTTGGTATTTTGATGGGGATTGCATTGAATCTGTAGATTGCTTTTGGTAAGATTGCCATTTTTACTATGTTAGTCCTGCCTATCCATGAGCATGGGAGATCTTTCCATTTTCTGACACCTTCTTCAATTTCTGTTTTAAGGGACTTAAAGTTCTTGTCCTATAGGTCCTTCACTTGCTTGGTTAGTGTTACCCCAAAGTATTTTATGTCATTTGTGGCTATTGTAAAGGGTGATATATCTCTGATTTAGTTCTCAGCTTCTTTGTCAATTGTATACAGGAGGGCTACTGATTTTTTTGAGTTGATCTTGTATCCTGCTATGTTGCTGAAGGTATTTATAAGCTGTATCAGTTCCTTGGTGGAATCTTTGGGGTCACTCAAGTATACTATCATGTCATCTGCAAATAGGGAAAGCTTGACTTCTTCCTTTCCAATTTGTATCCCCTTAATCTCTTATGTTGTCTTATTGCTCTGGCTAGAACTTCAAGTACTATATTGAATAAGTATGGGGAGAGCGGACAGCCTTGCCTCATTCCTGATTTTAGTGGAATTGCTTTGGATGTCTCTCCATTTAATTTGATGTTGGCTGTTGGCTTGCTGTAAATTGCCTTTATTATGTTTAGGTATGTTCCTTGTATTCCTGATCGCTCCAAGACCTTTATCATGAAGGGGTGTTGGATTTTGTCAAATGCCTTTTCTGCATCTAGTGAGATGATCATGTGGATTTTTTCTTTGTGTTTGTTTATATGGTGTATTACATTGACGGACTTTCGTATGTTGAACCACCCTTGCATCCCTGGGATGAAGCCTACTTGATCATGGTGGATAATTGTTTTGATGTGTTCTTGGAGTCTGTTTGCCAGTATTTTATTGAGTGTTTTTGCATCAATGTTCATGAGGGAGATCGGTCTGTAGTTCTCTTTCTTTGTTGTATCCTTGTTTGCTTTAGGAATCAAGGTAATTGTGGCCTCATAGAAGGAGTTTGGTAATGTTCCTTCTGTTTCTATTGTGTGGAACAATTTAGAGAGTATTGGTATTAACTCTTCTTTGAAGATCTGGTAGAATTCTGCGCTGAAACCATCTGGTCCTGGGCTTTTTTTGGTTGGGAGACTTTTAATGACTGTTTCTATTTCGTTAGGGGTTATTGGACTATTTAAATAGTTTATCTGGTCTTGATTTAACTTAGGTATGTGGTACCTATCCAGAAAATTATCCATTTCTTTTAGATTTTCTAGTTTTGTGGAGTAGAGGTTTTTGAAGTATGACCTGATGATTCTCTGGATTTCCTCAATGTCTGTTGTTATGTCCCCCTCTTCATCTCTGATTTTGTTGATTTGGATGCTCTCTCTCTCTGTTTCTTGGTTAGTTTGGGTAAGGGCTTGTCTATCTTGTTGATTTTCTCAAAGAACCAACTCTTTGTTTCATTAATTTTTTGTATTGTTCTCTTTGTTTCTATTTTATTGATTTCAGCTTTCACTTTGATAATTTTCTGGTGTCTATTCTTCCTGGGAGACTTTGCTTCTTCTTGTTCTAGAGCTTTCAGGTGTGCTGTTAAGTCACTAGTGTGAGATTTCTCCAACTTATTTATGTGGGCATTTAGTGCTATGAATTTCCCTCTTAGCACTGCTTTCATAGTGTCCCATAAGTTTGTGTATGTGGTGTCTTCATTTTCGTTGATCTCTAGGAAGTCTTTAATTTCTTTCTTTATTTCTTTCTTAACCCATTGGTGATTCAGTTGAGCATTATTCACTTTCCATGAGATTGTAGGTTTTCTGTAGTTTTTGTTGTTGTTGAAATCTAACTTTAAACCATGGTGGTCTGATAGCACACAGGAGGTTATTCCAATTGTTTTGTATCTGTTGAGATTTGCTTTGTGGCCAAGTATGTGGTCGATTTTAGAGAAGGTTCCATGGGGTGCTGAGAAGAAGGTATAATCTTTTTTGTTAGGATGGAATGTTCTGTAGATATCGATTAAGTCCATTTGAGTCATGACATCAGTTAAGTCCTTTATTTCTCTGTTAAGTTTCGATTTGGGAGATCTGTCCAGTGGTGAAAGTGGGGTGTTGAAGTCTCCCACTATTAATGTGTGGGGTTTTATATGTGGTTTAAGCTTTAGTAATGTTTCTTTTACATATGTGGGTGCCCTTGTATTTGGGGCATAAATGTTCAGAATTGAAACTTCATCTTGGTGGATCTTTCCTGTGATGAGTATGTAATGCCCTTCTTGATCTCTTTTGATTGATTTTAGTTTAAAGTCTATTTTGCTGGATATCAGGATGGCTACACCCACTTGTTTCTTAAGACCGTTTGATTGGAAAGTCTTTTCCCAGCCTTTTATTCTTAGGTAGTATCTGTCTTTGAATTTGAGATGTGTTTCTTGTATGCAGCAGAAAGATGGGTCCTGCTTTCATATCCATTCTGTAAGCCTATGTCTTTTTATAGGTGAATTAAGTCCATTGATAGTAAGGGATATTAATGACCAGTGATTGTTCATTCCTGTTATTCTTTGGTGGTAGTGTGTATGTACTTCTCTTCGTTGGGGTTTACTGCTGTGGCTTTATCTATTGCCTGTGTTTTTGAGGGTGTATCTGACTTCCTGAGGTTGGAATTTTCCTTCTAGTGCTTTCTGTAGGGCTGGGTTTGTGGATAAGTACTGTTTAAATCTGACTTTGTCTTGGAATGTCTTGTTCACTCCGTCTATGATAATTGAAAGTTTTGCTGGGTATATTAGTCTGGGCTGGCATCCATGGTCTCTTGGTGTCTGTATTACATCTGTCCAGGTCCTTCTGGCTTTCAAAGTCTCCATTGAGAAGTTGGGTGTTATTCTGATAGGTTTGCCTTTATAAGTCACTTAGCCTTTTTCCTTTGCTACTCTTAATATTCTTTCTTTATTCTGTATGTTTAATTGTTTAATTATTATGTGGCAAGGGGACTTTTATGGGGGTTCTAGTCTGTTTGGTGTTCTATAGGCTTCTTGTATCTTCATAGGCATTTCCTTCTTTAAGTTGGGAAAGTTTTCTTCTATGATCTTGTTGAATATATTTTCTGTGCCTTTGAGTTGGTATTCTTCTTCTTCTTCTATCCCTATTATTTGTAGGTTTGGTCTTTTCATGGTGTCCCAAATTTCTTGGACATTTTGGTTCATGACTTTGTTGGTTTTAGTGTTTTCTTTGACTGATGAGTCTATTTCTTCTACCGTATCTTCAACGCCAGAGATCCTTTCTTCCATCTCTTGCATTCTGTTAATTATACTTACATCTGAAGTTCCTGATCGTTTACTCAGATTTTCTATTTCCTGCATTCCCTCTGTTTGTGTCTTCTTCATTTTTTCTATTTCCCTTTTCAGGTCTTAGACTGTTTCCTTCATTTGTTTCATTGCTTTTTCATGATTTTCTTTCAGTGCTTTATTGTTTTCTTCCAGGACTTCATTGTTTTCTTCTACTTTATTTGTCCTTTCCTCTAGTTTTTTATAGCGTTCATCCCATTTTTTTGTCTTTTCCTCTATACAAGCCTCTACCTTCTTCATGATATTATTCATAAAGCTGTTTTCTTCTGCTTCTTACAATTTTTGATGTTCAGGTCTAGATATTGGAGAAGGGCTAGGTTCTGGTGATGCTGTATTGCTCTTCATTTTGTTGTATGTACTTCTGCCTTGACATCTGCCCATCTCTTTGTGGTTCATTCTTGGTCTTATCAGCACACTTGGTTCAGACAGAGCTGACAGATTCAGGGAGTCTCTCTCTCTCTCTTGTCCAGATGGGAACTCTCTTGTCCAAATGGGAACTCCGGGCAAGATGGAAGCTCTTGTCCAGACGGGAAGTCCAGGGCAGGATGGGAGCTCTTGTCCAGACAGGAAGTCTGGGGCAGGATGGGCGCTCTTGTCCAGAAGAGAAATCCGGGGCAGGATGGGAGTTCTCTGGTCCAGAAGGGTGGTCCGGGGCAGGGCAGGAGCTGGGGGCCACTAAAGAGGCGTTTTTATAGATGTGAGATGTGATGTTTAGAGAGTTGAGTTGAAAGAAGTTACCCTCAGTTTCACAAAAGAAACATTTAAGACCTTCCAGACAGACAGCCTCTAACTCAGGGTTTAGTGGCCTTTCTAGTTCATTATCCTTTACCACATGTAACAAAGTTAGGAGAAATGTCTGAATTCTGTAAATGTTAGAGACAACTCTCTACAGTCCTAAAATGTACACAGCCAGGAGGTTTTATAAAGTTTGACACATTCCTTCTAAAGTATAGGTAGTATGGACAATGTGAGAGCATTGGGGCCAGAACAACCTTGATCAGGGTTGAAATCTCAACATCATAAATACTTCTCTTTGATCAACTCAAATTCTGGAGCTCAGTTTGTTAAATGGTGGAGTGGGAATCATGCATATAACAGATGTGGCTAATGATGATGAGGATGACATGACATAAACTCTCATTGACAGTACCTCAGATTTGAAACTCCTTAACTAAATCTCATTTCTTTTTCTGACCCATTACCTAGAAAGAACCTGCTGAAACATTCTCTAAATCTAACAGCAGTGTTTCTTATCCCTCAGTTGCAGAGTTCTAGCTAATCTTTTGTCACATTTTCTATGTTACCTATTACTGCAGTAGAAGTTTTCCTATGTCCCGCCCAGTCCGTAGCTGCTCAGATCCAAGTAAACACACAGAGACTTATATTAATTAAAACTGCTTGGCCATTAGCTCAGGCCTACCACTGACTAGCTCTGACGTTTAAACTCAGCCCATTTCTGATAATCTATATGTTGCCAGATGTTCTGTGCCTTTATCTGTGTGCCATTACATGCTGCTCCCTGGAGGGCAGGTTGGCATGTTCTGACTCAGCCTTCCTTTTCCCAGAATTCTCCTTGTCCGCTTATCCCGCCTATACTTCCTGCCTGGCTACTAGCCAATCATCATTTTATTTATCAACCAATCAGAGCAACACATTTACAGCAAATGGACATCACCATCATATTACACCTCTACTCATATTACTTCTGTAATATGTTACATATAGATCACACCAATATGAATGTGCCACCATAGAGGTATTTATTAGTCATCTCAAATTTACTATGATAGGTGCATAGCTCAAAATTTGATTTCTTTTTTTTTTTTTTTTTTTGGTTTTTCAAGACAGGGTTTCTCTGTGTAGCTTTGCGCCTTTTCCTGGAACTCACTTGGTAGCCCAGGCTGGCCTCGAACTCACAGAGATCCGCCTGGCTCTGCCTCCCGAGTGCTGGGATTATAGGTGTGCACCACCACCGCCCGGCTGATTTCTTATTAATAGACTATGCTTTAGATATTTCAGAGTAATTATATAACTCTCTATGCCCAGGGAAGCTGCTGAGTCAACACTATGCATTATCATAACACATGCTGTAAAGCATGATTGATATTGCTGCAACATTAGCCAAGTACAGTTTTCAAACATTTTGCTATCTTTATCTGAAGTTGTTATTTTGTTGGAGGGTTCCATCATGATATCATGTTATGCCCCGCCTGCAGGGCTTCAACAGGTTCTCGACCACCCTAAGGAGGGAATGTAGGGACAGGAGATACAAAGGAAATACACCAAGTCTAGATTCTGATCAAGGTGCAACTTTATTTTTCTCCAAGAGGGTTTATATAGTTCCTGCAGGGTGGGGGGAGCAAGAAGCTGTCATCTGCATAAGGTGGGGCAAGCTCACAGGATGTTTGTATAGGATGTCCACAGGGTGAAGTGGTCAAGGGTTCTCACTCAATGTCCTGTTGCTAGGCAACCTGACTGTAAGATGATCTAGTTCCCTGTCTTATGGGGGAGAGGGGTCTGTATTTTTCCAATAACTAGAGATTCTATCATTGTCCCTGACATCTCCCCCTTCTTAGTAACAAATCTAAGGGCCAACATAAACCAGGTTCAAATGGTCTAAAAGGAGAGCTCTGAAAGAGGCTTTGCATGGAGGATTACAGAGGCCCTATCCCTCTAAAGGTTGTGAAAAAAGGTTCGAGAGGGAATGTCTCTCCAGACTCAAGCACCACAGGCGTCCCCATAGTGCAGGAATCAATGGACCGTGCAGTTTTTTGAGGGAGCGGAAATGGGGAAGCGCAAGGCTGCTCCTACACAACCACTATGCAACAGGGCATATAATCCAGGCTCTCGGGATTTTGGGGTACCATGATCCCCAGCCTGTGCAGTCCTAGCTGCACTCCAATCATGCCTTGAGCGAGCCTTTTTCCCACACACAGGTGCAGCCTCCCCTGAGTGAAGGGGTCTGTGTGGGGCATCTCTTGTCAGGGGAAATTTCAACCCTGGAGTCCTGCATGTCAAGGCAGTGGTAATGAACCTGGATCTGCCTGGCCCGCAGGTCTGTTATTTGGCTTCGGATGAACCAAGTGAGCCAGGAAAGTGCCCATGGCCCAAAGGCAAGGACCAGGAGCAGGCCTACAACAGGTCCGATGAGGGAGGGAAGAAGGGTTGTTAGCCAAGGGGAGTTGGGAAACCAATTCTGGAACCACCCAAGCTCTTGTTCTCCTTTTCTTTTTCTCTTTTTCTAGTCCTTTTCTAATCTACCATACTGTCCCTGACTACCCCGGTGTGGTCTGTAAAGAAGCAACATTCCTCTTTGAGCCCAGTACAAAGGCCACCCTGTTGTAGAAAGAGGAGATCCAGGCCTCTCCTGTTCTGTAAAACTACCTTAGCTAGGGAGGAAAGGGATGACTTGAGGGCAGAAATTCCCTGTTCAAATTGGGCAATATCCTCGTCTACGGACATTCAAAGTTCAGAGTAATGTTGGTTGGACAGGATCAGAGAGGCAATTCTTGTGCCTGTTCCTGTTGCTCCAACCCCCAGAAGGACTACTAAGGTGATGGCAGTAATAAGCTCCTGTCAAGGCAGTCATCTCAGCACGGCTTCTCTTCCTAGAGATCTAGGAATTGATCTGAGGAATAATAGGTTAGTATACGTGGAAGGGACCTAAGTGCCCTGAGTGGCATCTCTGGTGTTACCCTGTTTGCTGTGCTACCTGCCAGCCACAGGCTGTGTCAAGCTGGCCCAACATGTCTATGACCGCCTGTGACACCAAGGCCAGCAAGTCCGACAAGCCTTTCTGACACCTTGGATGAAAATTCAGCACTGCCCTTGGAAACATGACCCCTGCTGTCAGACTGGATTTGTGACAAGCAGTGTCCCTTCTCAGCCCAGAACATGATTGACTATGTGCTGTGTGAAAGGTCTCAAACACAATTTACTGTAAAGTTCCCACTGTCCCCCACAGGAACTCTGAGCAGAGTGATAACAGAGCTAAAAGGCTGGTGGGGGTTGCTGTGGGTGAGGACAACAGCCTGGAGGGCTTGCCGGAGTGACAGCATTTGAAACAGAAGAAGTTTCCTCAGGAGAGGGGCTATCTCTCTTGGGCAGATCAGGTATATTTACAGCTCTAACCAGGCGTTCTGGTAACCATCTGGGAGCAGAGTGTATCTCTTTTATGGCACCATTAACAGGATTTAGTCTTTCTGTGATGATCAGCAATGGTGTTAATGCTGAATGTTCTCCTACCTCACATCATGAAAATCAGAAGACTGTTGGCCTTCTCAGACTTTCCTTCTTTCTGTTGGCCTTTCTGACTCTCTCCCCATGAATGAAGGAGCCGGCAGGCGCCAAGGTGGAAAGGTCCTCCCCTCCACCCTCCATGCCCCACAAGCTCCCCTCCCCGCAGTGCCAAGACCCGACCCACCACAACAGCAAGCATCTGGCCCGCCAGCACCCCAGTCCCGGGAGCCACCTCCAAGGCTGGCTCTTGCCTCCCCCAATAAAGACAAACAATCGCCAACACCTCCTACACTTTGAGATCCTCCACCACCATCCCCTCCAGACTGGCCTTACTCTGTTGGAGGAGAAACACGATCTCAGAGACGGTCCCCGCCTTGTACACCAGGCGATTGCCCTTCTAGAGAAAAACTGCACCCTGTCCCCTCTAGCCGCCCAGGGGACTCATGGTTGCCTCGGCAAATCCCGAAAGCACCAGTAGCTACCCCAAGCCCTAGTTCCTGGCAGGCAGGGTTTGCGTTTTCAAAGGCCAAGTGTTCAACAAAGGTATTTCTGTTTTTGTCCGGCCCAAACAGTCTCTCAGCCTGGAGGGAATTTTGTCTGTGCTGCATTTGTATCATAGGGGGAGTTTCCGAGAAGTTTCTTTAGCGTCCAAGTTTTTGAGGACGGCTGTTCAAGTGAAGTAGTGGGAGTGGAGAAGGAACAAAGAAATCTGTAACTGGTTGTGATCAATTAGTTGTAAACACCACTACCCTCGGACCAACCCTCTAGGGAGGCCTCCTTGGTGGGGTCAAGAGGGAAGTTAGAGGTAAAATTTTTAAGAGAGGGATATAGATGGGCAGGAGCGGACTCCTGGGGATTCTTAGGTTTAAAATCATGAGCGTCCCCTCTTACATAGAGCACAGGTCCTGATCCGAGGGACAGACCGAAGGCGCTGGGGGGGGGGGGTCTTAGGGCAGGTAGAGGGGGATCGAAAGGCTTCTTTGAAGATTTTTTTCTCCTATATTAATAACCTCTTGTATGTCAGGGGAATGTTTATAGACCCTAAGGATGTCATTAATAATCAACAAAGGCTTTAAGGTTTTTTTTTTTTTTTTTACCCTAGTTCCTTGTATCTTGAGGGGCTCATTTTGGCCAGAAATAAATAAATCTTGTGACGATGTTGCTTGTCCCATGGCTCGTCACTTTCTTACCTGCGTCATTGTCTCCGCTCTCCTCCGAGATCACGTCCTGAACCGGGCGATTTCAGGGGGATCCAACAACTTCACCAAGGCCTTGGTCTTCCTCCAGGAGATGACATTCCGAATCCTCAAGAGGTGGTTCCATCCATGTTGGGCGCCAGTTTGCCCCACCTGCAAGGCTTCAACAGGTTCTCGACCACCCTAAGGAGGGAATGTAGGGACAGGAGGTACAAAGGAAATACACCAAGTCTAGATTCTGATCAAGGTGCAACTTTATTTTTCTCCAAGAGGGTTTATATAGTTCCTGCAGGGTGGGGGGAGCAAAAAGCTGTCATCTGCATAAGGTGGGGCAAGCTCACAAGATGTTTATATAGGATGTCCACAGGGTGAAGGGGTCAAGGGTTCTGACTCAATGTCCTGTTGCTAGGCAACCTGACTGTAAGATGATCTAGTTCCCTGTCTTATGGGGGAGAGGGGTCTGTATTTTTCCAATAACTAGAGATTCTATCCTTGTCCCTGACAATGTTACAGTGTGTTGCTGTGTCTCTTTAGATTTCTCTCTGCCAAACATTTCTCAGGCTGTTCTTGGTTTTGATGACCTTGACAATTTTAAGGAGAAATGCTCAGATGTCTTGTAAGATCTGTTACATCTTGATGCTCTTCTCACAACTATTTGGATGGAACACCACAAAAGTAAAGTCTTCAGCAAATCAAATCAAGGATACCCATAACTACAAGATAGACCCACATATAAGAAGTAGTGAATTCATACATTTACATTTGGAATAAACATATTCATTCAGAAATTTGTACATATAAGTGTATTCAAAATAGTCAATCATTTATTTATATCAGCATGGAGTTAATAACAGTTACCTTATTATGGGGCAGCAGCTCAATGCTGTATCATTTGATTGCTCAAATAGTCCCATCTTTGAGCATTTTGGAGCACTTTTAGTTTGCACCCTATGCTTTTTCACATGTTTCCATCAGAGAGCAAGTGACAGAGAGCAGACTGCACTGTTTATCATGGTATTTCCTGGCATTCTGTCAGTGTTCAATGCCATAGGCTCACATAATGCATTCCTCTTGTTTCTGAAAGCATCTATGCCTCCAATAGTGCTTGTTACTAGAATTCTGTTTGTTTTGGTCATTTGTATTTTAATGCCCTATTCACTGTGTTATTTTTATCATAGTTAATTCTACCCTTCACGTTACTTAAAGTAATATTTTAAGAAAATGTCACTCAGTGCTTTCTGGATATATTTTATTCACATAAGTTTTCTGATGCCATGAGAATTGATCATAGAAATGTCACTAACTTCTAAGAATTTATTATCTATATAAAGAAAGTAAGATGATTAATTTTATAGAAAGTTAGTGTGAATATACACATTCCCCAGACACAAAATTTTGCCAGCATTTTTTTTTTTTACCTAGAATATCAACCATTCATTATTTCTGAGAAAACATGGCTTCCTAAGATGTGCAGATCTAAAACAGAAAATAGATTCAGGCAAGCGCTGACAACTTGGCCACATGGTTCATAACTCTGAAGATGCATAATTAAGCATTAAGTGTAGAAATTAGTAATAAATGCACAAGCATGTGTGTTTACATGCACATATGAGAATTTATATGAAAGCAGGGATTGTATCTGAGTATTTCATCATAGTATATAAAGCTTTTGTTAAGAAGAGGTGCTTAATAAATACCTGCAAATTACAAGAGTGATTAATTACATTTATGAATATATTTATTACATGTGTGAGTACTGCAGTAACATATTGCCTATTTACACGTTATATTTTTCTGAATATTTGCTATATGTTGTTTATTTTTCTTTATGAAATTTATTGTACTCATATTTCCTTATAATATATAATATATAAAGTATATAATTAAGTATGTATTTTTTATTTTTGTATATTACATATTTTTAATATGTGTTATATATTACATAATCTTGTCATATAGAGTACCATTTAGAAGATTATTCTTCTAAGAATTTCATCTATTATTATTATATGTGAATGATATGTGTTTGCAGAGGTACATACACCACAGTACATACATGAAGGTCAGAAGATAATTTTTTGGAGTTTGATTTCTCCTTTCATCTTTTATTCTTAACTTTTATTGCTTTTGGGGGGATTTTGCATCATGCATTCAGATCCCACTTATCTCCCTGTCCTCTTGTATTCGCCCTCTGTCCTTGCAATCTCCCTACTAAATTGAAATGAAAAACCCAAACCAAACCAAACCAAACAAGCAAACAAATAAACAAAACACAACACAACAACAATAACAAAAACAATCATCTTGTCGTTGTGGCAGCTATGGTGTGGCCCATAAATCTGCATAGTTCACCCTTTAGTCCTTTCATCTTTACTGGCAAGTGTTCTTTGCCTCGAGTCATTGGGTCAGGATTGAGTCCTCTGGTTTCTGCTACACCAAGATAATGGGCCTTCACTGGGGTTCCTCTTGGATATTCTGTTGTTGTCCTGTGTCATGGAGATTCTGCTGTTTGGATCTGAAAGTTTGTCTCCCGTTCATATGCTCCAGCAGTTCATAGATTCGGTGGACGTTGGGGAGGACTAACCCATAGCCCTGGTTCTGGGTCTGGGTGGTGGCCGGATTGGTCAGCTCCAGCTTTTCCTCATGGTCACTCCCCAGGAGGACTCTCCAGCACTGCCTTGGCTAGCTCGACCTGTGCAACCTGCAGCAAGGAGTGGGGCAGTTCTGCTCTCATATCCTCAGATCCTGCTCACCCACACTAGCACCGCCAGGGTCAGCTCTATTGTTTTGCCCATGTGAGGTGTAGGACCCTCCTGCCTGATTGCAGTAGGAGGCATAAGAGGGAGTTGGGATCAGCTCTCATGCTCTTGCCCCCTCAGAACTGGCTCACCTGTGTCCCTGACAACAGGGTCAGCTCTAGTGTGCTGCTCAGGTGGGGTGCAGGACCAGCTCTCCTGTGTGCTGCAGCTGGTGAAGGGCAGGGCTAGTTCTCACACTCTCTAGGGCCAACTCTTTCTCTTGCCACAGGTAGCAAGGCGGGGGAGGAGGGGAGGATATCTTTCCCTCATCCCTGGCACCACATGGCAGATGACAGAGGGCAGGGTCCACACTGTTGCTCTCAGCCCTCAGGGCTGGCTCACTTGCATCTCTCACACTAGGGTCAACCCTAGTGTGCTGCCCGGATATGAGGTTGGGTAGAGCCCATTCTCTCATGTGCCGCAGCAGGTGACAGACAGGGCTAGCTCTCCCTCTCTTGTGACCCCAGGAGTAGCTCTTTCCCCGGCCACAGGAGTTAATGGGTGAGTGTGGGAGGACCTCTTTCTCTCATCCATGCCACCACATGGCAAAGGAAGGGCCAGGGTCAGCTCTCCTTCTCTCAAGTCCTTGGGTCAGCTCACCTGCCTCTTAACTACAGGATCCTCTCTAATGTGCTTCCCAAGTGAGGTGAATGCCTGTGGTGAGGGGTGGGGCCCTCTTTCCTGAGTGTGGGGGCAAGCTATCAGCTTGGTGGCAGCACAGGCAACCCAGACGTGGCAGCACAGGCCAATCAGATCCATATGGCCCTGGTGGCAGCATGGCTCTTGGGCACCAGCATGGTCTCAGAACGCTGACCAGACTCTAGGCATTTGCAGAGTCCTTGGTGGTTACAGAAGTCATGGACAACACTCCAGACCCCAGCAGCTGCAGGCCCAGACTTCTGCCAAGTGCTATGTATGAGTCCATGGTGTTTTTGATGATATCTGTGGCCAGTGTTAGCACAACAATGCTGTACTAAGCCAGCCCCACCCTTCGCTAGTCCTGGGATAACTGGCCACACCCCTTGCTGGATAATGCAGCAGGAGATCTGGCTTTCCTTTCACTTTTTTTTTTTTCAGACTCTGGGAACTGAACTGGGATCATCTGGCTTGAACTTCAATTTTTCACTCATTGAGACTCTATGTCCCTAGCAGCTTACTTTTATAGCTATGTCTATAGTGACTTAACATCACTAATAGCATAGTTGCCATCACCCAGATAAGCAAATATGGAATTTTTATTTGTAAAGAAATAATATTTCTTATGTTTTTGGTTGTATTAAAAGTTTTTAAATAAATTTGCTATTACTTTTTAATAGATTTTTTATGTGTATTCTTCTTACTATTGAGAGTTTTATGTTTTTCCCCAATTTTATTTTATTTTATACTAAAAATATCAAACATTGCATTTTAAATATTTAATTCCCTTTTTTTTTAATCTCTCCCAGATGCACTCTCATTCCATTCCCACCCAAGTTTCGTCCCTATTAAGTTTTAACTGATAGTGTCTCATTAAAGACTACCTATATACTTTTATTTGTTTGGCCATCCATTGGAGTGTGGTAGACCTACTAGAATTTTAATGAAAAATAAATTTCTCTTGTCAATAGCTCCTCATCTCAGAGAGGGACTTTATGTTCACCTCTCATATCCATGCTGTTTTTTTTTTTTTTTAATCTAGATTGAGCTTGTATAGATCTTGTGTGTACTATCAGGACTGCTGAAAGTTCACATGTACAACAATAATGATGTGTCTGGAAAATACTGTGTTCTTGTAGTCATTACCAAATAAATAAATAAAACAAAATAAAATGAAGAAGACAACTCTGTCTTTTGTAATATTTCTTTCCCCTGTTCTGCAATGATTGTTGAACCCAGTGTGTGGGGTATATAATATAGTGGTCCCATTTAGGGATGAGCATTCTGCAGTCATGTAGTCTCTGTACCTTGACTAGTTGCAGGCCACTATGCTCATTGCCACATACTGCAAACAGAAGTTTCTCTAATGAGGTTCAAGAAATTCTTCTATTCTATGGGTATAATAAGAACTCATTAGTAATCAGACAATTACTGATTACAATTAGTAATCAGTAATCAGTAATGAGACACTATCAATTAAAACTTAATAGGGATGAAACTTGGATGGGAATGGAATGAGAGTGCATCTGGGAGAGATAAAAAAAGGGAATTAAATATTTAAAATGCAATGTTTGATATTTTTAGTATAAAATTAAATTAGTAATTAAAATCAGTTTTATACTATGTCCAATTAGCAGAGTTATAGTGGCAGGTTCTCTCTGAGAACCTATGACCTGCTTAGCCACAAGTTCTTGCCCCTGATAATTATGACAGGTATGGGTTCTATCTTCTGGAGTAGGTCTTAAATCCAAACAGAAAGTGGTTGGTTATTCCCCTGACATTTGCACCACTATTGCACCAGCAGGCATATCAGGCCAGTGGCAGGAAGGTCATCATTGTAGCTCACAGCTTTCACCTGAATAGGACTGATGATGGATTTTCTCCTTCAATACTATGATTACCACTTTCCAGAACTACAAAAGGTAGCCATCACCAGCTTGATTAAGAGCTTTTTACAATACAGAACTATTACCTTATTTTCTAGCATAAATTAACCTTGTTTTTTATTTGTTTTTTGATTATGCTTTGACTTGCTGCCAAGAAGTTTTATTAAGGACTTTCAGGTATTTCTTCTACTCAAATTTATTTTTGCTTCTTTATAGTTTATCTCTTGTATTATCAATGAAACTTAAGAATTTTCATTTGCCATAATAACAGCATCAAAAATACTTGACTGCAAAACATAAATATACATGGTTATATCAAGTTACCAGGTTGGCAAATGTCACAAAACTGTTCAAAAGACAGTTGAATTGGAAAGTGTTCCCCATGAAAATGACGTCCACTGCAAGCAGTGCTGCTTGTAGATTTGATGTTTATCTGTGAGCCAGAACCAGAGCATTTGTGTATTTTGTAAGCCAGTAGGCAGACAGCATCTGCTTCAGGAAGCAACCATGGAGAAGACAGAGCCAGACCATCACCACACTCCAGACAACGCAGGGGCTACAGAAATGAGGGTTCCAACATTTCTTTTTTGAGATAATCTTATCATGTTCTTTAGAATGTTATTTACTAAAAATACTAAATTACTAAAAATACTAAAAGTATTCTTTAATATTCTTTAGAATATTCTATTTTCTCTTAGAGAACTGCCTGATGTCAGTTAATATCAAAAGGTAAATTACAAACAGCATCTAAATGTCTTAAAATAAACTAGAAATAAAAAGAATGAGACAACTCTTACTCAATATACTTGAAACAGCATTGCTAATGTTGTTTTTTACATGCATGAGAATGAATATATTGTGACACCATCCAAAGGGGAAAAAATAGCCACTGCATGTAAATTGCTTGTACTTTCCAGTAAATACTAATTCAGTTATAGCTGTAAAATTCACTGTGAAAAATGGATTATCTTCCCTCTTCCCTTTAGGATGACTGAAGCATGTTTACTTGTGATCTAAATTTATAGTCATGAGAAGCTTCTGAGAACATTAAGATTGTATAACTTGTTTGAGTAAAGAATTTAATCTAAAATATCCAGGCAAACAGAAATTTAATCTAAAGAGATCCAAAGGCAGTCATATCTGTCTTTTACAGAAATATTATCTGAAACCTCAAATCTTCAATTTTTAAAAAACTGAAAATGAATACTTAATAAAATTAAGTACTGTAAACTCTTAGTTGATGGAAGAGGATAATCATAGAAGTTTTAACTCTTTGGACATAACCACACCCAAACATGTAGCTAGTTCTTTTGTGAAATAATTTGATCTACACAGTCAGTTGCACTATAGAGTTGTGCTATCCTGAGGGTGGTAATACAGTCTCTTGAAGACATGTTAGTGACTTGCATATTGTAATTAACTGAAACTTCCACATTTAGTGAAGGAGCAACTACTGTCATCCTCATTTTTGATGAGAACATTTAAGACAGTTAAGAAGTAATTTGTCTTTAGGCACAGAGAAACTTGACACGAGAGTCCATTGTTTAATTAATTGAGGAGACCCATTTGTACTACTGATAAAGATTTGTTGATCCCTTATGAGAACATACAGAAGGGAAAGACTTTTGTAGATAACTTTGACCGTTGGAAGCACTGACATCATCCTTGTTTCCACAGCCACTAGGATCTTTTCTTAATTTATTTGGAATTATTTTTATCATTGGAAATACTCCTAAATTTTTATACTCAGGGAAAATCAATCTAAGGACCCCTGAAGCAGATACTACTATCAATTTTTTATTCGTACTGAACTTGAGACCAAGCAGCCACCTCCCCGGTTTGGGCTGTGTGGTACAATATCTCGATTCAAGATATCCTTCCATTCAGATATTAGTTCCAAGATTTGTAAGCTTCTCTAAAGTAGTGAAAGTGTTGTGATTTTCAAGAATATTTAACCTCAGCACTATTTGTGTGCCTGGAATATGGTAAGAACTCAGTGAGACTTACCTCTTGCTATTGCTATTAATATATATTAACATTAGTTAATAGTAATGATAAAAACAGAAAAGTTGTCTCTACCTTTAAATCTGTGCTAACATTTAAGAATGAAATCACCAGAGCCAACCGGATTGATCTTTTATGGTTATAGATAGCTTCACAGAACCTGCATACAAACAGAGGCAGATTCTTCCACTTCTGTGTATACCTTTCCTGGCTCCCCAGTGGATCCAGCCTTATCCTTTTGCCTTTCTCAATAATAGGTTCTTTAACCTTGCTGTGAATGGTTTACCGACTCCTAGACAGAAATCCTGGACACTGGATCCATCCCATCCCAGAGTGCTGGCAGCTCAGATACTGCTGTTCCCCAAAGGAATGAAGATTACAGCTGACTTCTTTCTCTCTGTGTCCTGTTTTGCATACTATTCTTTAGAGACATTTACATATTTTAGATGATGTGATATTTTAGGAAATAGTTGAATCCACAGGACAGCTTTAGTTAGCCAGAAGAAGATGGTGAATCGATCCCACATGGCATGCCTGACCTTTGCAAGGCAATGAGTTCCTTTGAACTTCTGCGAATGACAAACAAACAGGGCTTAGTGGCTATAAATGAGCTATTTCCTGGTTTGCTAGTATAATTTCAGTCTTTCTCATTGTGCCTGATAGCTAAAGCATATTTCAAAATTATTTAATAAATCAACATTAGCTTCATTTTAATTTTAAGTAGTATTTTCCCCCAAAGTTGTAGGGGACTTAAAACTTTCATGTGTATATGCATGGGCATCTGTATATGCATACACAGGCATGCATGAGTGCGGATCCACAAATATACATGCCAGAAGCTGACTCCAGGTGTCATCCTCAAACACACTCCACCTTACTGATTGAGACACGGTCACTCACTGAACCTAAAACACACAAATTCAGCTATACTTGGTGGCTAGCAAGCCCTAATAATCTTCCTGTCTCCACCTCCACAGACTTGGGATTACAGAGGCAAGCTACCCTACCTGGATTTTTCAGTTGGACATAGGGGATCAGGATTTATGTTCTCTTGCTTGTATATCAAATATTTTACTAAATGTTCCATGTCCTCAGATCCTTAAATTTTTATGAGATACTATGCAGTAACCTTTAACTCTTTCCTGTACTTTATTAAACTGAGTATATTTCTATTAGCTTCACTACTTCCAATGTAGGCTTGGAAAAAACATCACCTTTTGTAAGCATTTTCATCCCAAATGGATCTGCTTAAAACATTTCCATTTCCTGCTACCATATTAAAAACCTTTATTTCAAAAGAAAAGAGAAGGGAGGTGTGGACAATGGAAACATCTGGCAATTTCATAGTACTTGGTGGAACTCTGGCCCACAGTAGCCAATGTTGACTTGTGTTTATATAATGATAATAGCTGCTTAATGTCCAATGATTATCTGTAGAATTACGTTAAGGAATGGTCTTTTTTTTTTTTTTTTTTTTTTTTCGTATTTCGGGACAGGGTTTCTCTGTATAGCTTTGCACCTTTCCTGGATCTCTCTTTGTAGACCAGGATGGCCTCAAACTCACAAAGATCCACCTGGCTCTGCCTCCCAAGTGCTGGGATTAAAGGCGTGTGCCACCACTGCCCAGCGGAATAGTCTTTTTGTACACTGTGAAGATGTGTTTCTCTCATTGGTTTAATAAAAAAGCTAATGGCCAATAGCTAGGCAGGAAGAGATTAGGCCAAACTTGTGGACATGGAAAAAGAGAGCACAGGGATGAAAAGGGAGATGTGGAGAGAAGCAAGAACATGCCATGCTGGAGAAAAGGTACTGCCACATGGTAGAGTCTAGATGAGAAATATGGGTTAATTTAAGTTGTAAGAGCTAGTTAGTATCAAGCCTAAGCTGAGCATTTATAATTAATAATAAATTTGTGTGGTTATTTGGGAGTTGGCTGAAGGGATAGAAAAGTTTGCCACCAGAGTTAAATCAATCCACTTAAGCAATATACTGAAAGAATCCGCAAGAACCTGACTAAAGAGCTTTTATAAAACAAACAAGTGCTGTCAAAAATAATTTATCTATTTTAAAATATTTTTCTAATAATGTAAAGGTTTGTGGATTATTTCCAACATAATATTTTCATTGATTATTTGGAAATTTCATACAATACACCCTGATCACACTCACTTCTCATTCTTTGGAGATCCTCCTTCCCACCCTTGTGCCCTCCCCAAAAAATAGAGAAAAAAATATACCTAGTCCAATTTGTGTGGACCATATTCTCATTAGAGCATGGTTAAACTCCCAGTGTTGAGCCCCTTAAGTGAGTCCTTCCCCACTCTCCCAAATGTGAAGAGTTGCACTTTAGAATCTTTATCACAGTTTTAAGGACTCTTTTTAATGACTTCCTGTCTGATTGTTTTTTTCTTCTGGGGGGACCGTGTCGACATAGAAGCCTTCAATGTCTCCCATTCTCAATTATGAGTCTGCAGTCAATGATACCAGTGCAAAAAGAAGCTTCCTTGCCCTTAACAGCCTGCGGCAGCATGAATCATGGACTTCTACACAGTTTCTGGCAGCAGCACAGACCACGGACAACAACCTGGCCTCAGGAGGTAGCCCAGAATCCATGATGCCACTGGAGGCCACGTTGATGTCTATGATTCATGTCGCCACTGGAGGCCATGAAGGTTTGCTATCTTAATTTAGATATGATTGTCCAAAGCCTTGTAGGTGGCTGTGAGAGTCAACTTTCTCCCATGGCAAGGAAACCCTGAGGTCATATTTTAAAACAAGAGAGATTTAATGTTTCTCAATGATGGAGGTCTTGGTCTGGGGTAGTTAGCCTATGTGGGCCTGTGAAGGAGCAATGCATTATGGGAGGAGTCATAGGGAAACTGCTAATCACATGAAGCTTGGCATGTTAGTTTCTTTCCCTGTTGCTATGGCAAAATGTCACCAAAAAGGCCATTCAATGGACAAAGAGTTTATTTCAACTCTCAGTTCAAGAGAAGAGTTCACCATGACAGGGAACTCAAGGTTGTAGGAGGTTGAAGGAGATCCATTGCACTCACTGTCAGGGAGCCTAGAGAGTAATGGGTGCCTGTCTCTCCTCATTTTCACCATTTTATACACTCTAGCATCCCAGTCCAAGGAACAACTGTATTCCCTCCAAAGTTAAGATAAAACTCCCCTTATCAATAAACATAATCAACTTCACAGGTATTTCTAGAAGCTTATATAATAATTGATAAGATCCTGTCAAATTGACAGTTTATACTAACCATCACAGATGAATTGCAAAGTGAAAAAAAAATGTCACATAATTTTCATTGAGTCTTTCTTGTCTCTGGGACTGGGTCACATTTCTTAAAGTTTCTACCATGTTCTAAGAGGACCAAGTTCAGGATCAACTGTTAATTCATGTGCCTGTATGAAAGGCATGCTCAAAACAGCTGAAGAATAATAGAGACATGTTTGCAGTTGTTGTAATGCCAAGGAAGTCTCCACTCTGATTTTCTTTGAGCTCAGGATTCACACTCAGATATGAAAAACTACTACTTGGGCCAGGCTGTGTTCCACCTTAAAAATGAACACATTATCGGGAATTCTAAATTCTGAGGAGGTTTTGACATTTGGTTTCATTTCCCAAACACTGATGTTCAAGCATGAGGGGTGGGGACAAAACGTCTCTAGGGATAGTGTGTCTAGGGCACAAATATATGTTTAGTAAAGTTGCATGCATATTAATGAAATTATTCTAGGGAAGTCCTCAGAACCCTTGAGGTTAATCCTTCTCCGAATTCCTTATCATCCTAAGAAGAGACTGAAGTCTGCTGGCCTCAGTATGGGATGGATTCTAACAGAAACCCCTGTGCATCATGGATCTCTCTCTCTCTCTCTCTCTCTCTCTCTCTCTCAAACACACACATACGTATACAAATAGAAATAAAGAAACAAATAAAAATCAGAGATATGCTTTAATTTTACAATGAAACACATCAATACCTCTGAAAGTAAGAATTAAGATGCATATGTGAAATTATTACATACATGATAAATTGCCTGTGAAAGTGTTACTAGCATAAGATTAAAAGTTAGAAAAATTAAAGTTTCAGTGTTTTTCCCAAGTAGTTGCATAAGAAAATTAATGACTTCATATTCTTAGAGCATATGACATATCAAGTACATTGAAAATGCAAGATACAACTAATTAAAAGTCACCTGTGGTATGCATGAGCCTCCTAAATGAGAATAATTGCTGGCCTTCGTATCAGGACTTTAACTGTGGTACTGAATAAAGAACTTGCTTTATTTTATTTTATTTTCAAAGATGAGCTCACTTCCATTCCTCAGCTTTATAGATGACCAGTTTTATTCTTTACCTTCACTATTTAAATGTTTATTGAGCACAGGTTTTCATTAAGTAAACGATTAATGAGTCTCAAAGCATGAAATACTACTTTGGTCCAGTTCACCAAACGAAATAATGATTCCTTCTCATTTTCATTTTAAAAAGATATTCCTTGGTATGTAAAGGAAGGTTAGTAGGAAGGATAATTATGTTTATGAAATTAATAAATCCTCCACTCAGTGTTCTGAAAATAATTACCCCTTCAATCTCCAGACTGTCCAGTGCCAAGTCACCAACAGCAAGTGAAATTCATTTTATATTTGCATAATGTTGATATTATCAGTGACCTTGAGAAGTGATAAAGAGAGGATATTCCCAACTGAAATGAGTCTGAGAGTTTGGGAGAACCTGGATTACAAAGAGTTCTGTGAAGGGATTTTCTCTGAAGGTGAGCAGAAGTCATTGTCTTTAACAGGGAAAACTTGATGGTGTGAATAGAGTTTTTTGTTTCTTTGTTTGTTTTTGTTTTTTTCCTTTTACAGCACTGAGATCATCACAGACATCCTGGAGGGAAAACAGTGGGAGGGAAGCAAAGGCTCTCAGAGCCAGAGCAGTGTCTCAGCATCTGCAGGACAGGCTCCTGCTGATGGCTGAATGATAGACTGCTGTACCATTGATCTATCATGGGAAGTGCATCAGATCTGATAATCTCTAAAGATGAAGATCTGCAACACTAGGAAGAGGCAGATGGGGAATGCAAGATACCACACAGATGTGGGAGGAAGGGAACAAGACACTTAGAAGGGTTCAAAGTGATTTGACTAAAGACTGTATCCAGGACCGTTCCCTATCTCGAAGTTGTTGACCTTAACTGCATCTATGAATATTGCCTTTGTCATGTAAATTGACATATTCACATGATCCGGAATTATTACGTGGGCATTTGGGGGTGCTGTATTCTGCTAGCCATGCTTACCTTAGATTCAGATGCTTAGTTTACATGCTCTTGGTTTATAGAATAGAGACAAAAACTAAAGTCAGCCTTTCCTTAGCTATAAAAGAATTCTCTGTCAGATGTGGGGTTGGTAAAGACCTTTTCCCATTCTGTAGGCTGTCGCTTTGCCTTGTTGACCATATCTTTTGCTCTACAAAAGCTTCTCAGTTTCAAGAGGTCCCATTGATTGATTGTTTCTCTCTGTGTCTGTGCTACTGGTGTTATATTTAGGAAGTGATCTCCTATGCCAATGCGTTCAAGACTACTTCCTACTTTCTCTTCTAGCAGGTTCAGAGAAGCTGGATTTATGTTGAGGTCCTTGATCCACTTGGACTTAAGTTTTGTGCACAGTGATAGATATGGATCTATTTGCAGCCTTCTACATGTAGATATCCAGTTATGCCAGCACCATTTGTTGAAGATGCTTTCTTTTTTCCATTGTACACTTTTGGCTTCTTTGTCAAAAATTATGTGTTCATAGGTGTGCGGATTAATGTTAGGGTCTTCTATTCGATTCCATTGGTCCACATATCGGTTTTTATGCCAGTACCAACCTGTTTTTATTACTGTAGCTCTGTAGTAGAGCTTGAAGTCAGGGATCGTGATCCACAAAGATACCCCCACAATAGACTGCTGGGAATGGTCGAGAGATACCCCGAACTGACCTACTCTGGTGATGGGATGACCAAACACCCTAATTATCATGCTAGAAACCCCATCCAATGACTGAGGGAACTGGATGCAGAGATTCACGGCTAGGTCCCGGGTGGAGCTCCGGGAGTCCAATTAGCGAGAAAGAGGAGGGTTTATATGAGCAAGAATTGTTGAGATCAAGGTTGGATAAAGCACAGGGACAAATAGCCAAACAAATGGAAACACATGACCTATAAACCAATGGCTGAGGGGTCACCAACTGGATCAGGCCCTCTGAATGGGTGAAATAGTCGATTGGCTTGATCTGTTTGGGAGGCATCCAGGCAGTGGGACCAGGTCCTGTGCTCATTGCATGAGTTGGCTGTTTGAAACCTGGGGCCTATGCAGGATCGCTTGGCTCGGCCTGGGAGGAGGGGACTGGACCTGCCTGGACTGAGTCTACCAGGTTGATCTCAGTCCTCGGAGGAGGCTTTGCCCTGGATGAGATGGGAATAGGGGTTAGGCTGGGGGGAAGAGGAGGGGGGTGGGAGAGGGGGAGAACAAAGGAATCCGTGGCTGATATGTAGAACTGAATTGTATTGTAAAATAAAATTAAATTAAATTTAAAAAATAAATAGATAAATAAATAAATAAAAATAATCCTCCCACATGTTCAGTACAGCCCCCATGATTTCCTGTTCCTGTCCCTTGTTTTAGAAACAGTTTTTATCCCCCTTCTAGGCACAGTTCCGACTTCATACTCACTATCATCCTGGAAAAATATGTCACATTTTGAAAAGCTCCTTTTAGTATGTAGGGCCCATAAGAAAGCAGCAGCTGTATTCATACACAGCCTTAACATTAATCTGTCAATATTTTTAAAATTTTTATATGCATGTATTTTATTTTATGTGTATGAGTAATTTGCTACATGTGTGTATGTGCACCACGGGTTTTTCTAGTGCCTATGGAGATCAGAAGAGGGCAACAGGTCTCCGGGAACTGGAGAGATAGATGATTGTGAGCCATCATGTGGATTTCAGGAACCAAACCTGAGTCCTCTGTAAAAGCAACAAATGATCTTAACTACTTAGCCATCTTTTGAACCCCAATATCCATGTTTTAGAACAAGGAATGAAATCAACCATTACCTGGAAATATCAGAGTACAGAGAAATTAGAACTTAATTAAATAAACTCACGGAAATTCACAACATACTGTCCTTTATATGTAAAAAACCCAGATAGAAAATGAAAGTATAGTTATTTAAAGGGGAATAAAACTCTCTCTAATAAATTGATTTCTGTTCAGTTCAATTCCACAGTCATTTATCAGATATTACTGGTGTCTTCTGAAAGAATCTCCATCCAAAAGGTTTTGGAAGAAATGGTGACAAATAATTTTATTTACTATAGTCAAAAAAAAAACTATAACATAATCAGGATATGAGAATTCCATTAGTAGTTTTTGGTAGAAGTTATGGTTGAGAACTTTTTCTTGAACTACCATCTGAGCTAAACACTAGTGAATGAACTTTAATGGGGTTTAGGTTGGAAAAGCATTCTAAATTGGAGAAGTAGAAAAAAAAGCCACTGTGGCATGAACACTGAGTTCACTCAGTGCACAGCAGGGTACCCCTGTGAGCAGCAATAATGGCTTTACTTTGGATCGCTGATGACTATGTACAAGCTCACTACTTACACCTTTTCTGGTTTCTTCACTTTAACAGTACAACGATTCTTGGTGTAGGAACTATGAATTTTTTAGTTCAATGAGCTGAAAGCTAAACATTAAAGTGATTTACGAACAGAGTGTAGCAAACCCAGTGTCTGAGGCTGTGGGATTCTGGGAGCAAAGATATTTACAGCTTACACTACACTGATTCTCAGCAGTATCTGATCACAGAGCATAGAGTAAAAAGTAGAGGACTCTAAGCCAGGAAATCGCAACAGGAACGCTAGTTAAAGAATTGACTTCTAGACGGTGACTACATGGGCTTCTTGATTGGAATCAAATGAACCTCAAGATCAAGTTGCAATGCCTTTTGCTTGTGATATTGTGGAGGTATGTGGGAAGGGAAACGGGCTAAGGAATGGATGGTAATGCAGGGACAGGGACCCTGATTCCGGTAAGGATGACCAACCACATGGTAGAAAGGGCGAACAAAATTTGCAAAAGGGAAAATGTTTAAGATGTGAAACAGCAGAATGTGATAATAGTTTTATTAGTGGGGATGGGGTGGGATGAAAAGAAAAGAAGGAACAATTGTCAACAAAATAGTAGAAATGGTTTTAGCACTTCTTTAAAATCCTCAAGTGGTATAACACAAAAGGACGGGGAGAACAGAAACCCATCGTGTACACATTACACACAGAAGATCCAAGCTCTGTCACGAGACAGAGGCATTGTGCTGTTTACGTTGCCTCAGTTCTGCCGTGTTCCACCTTCCCATGAGTGATTTTGGTCACCACAATTCTGAATGTCTGAAAGACGAAAAACTGAGTCGCCACGCTCTGCTTGTGTTGCATTACTAGCTTTGACCACATGATGGCAACAGTGCTTCAGATTTTCTCATACTGTTTTTTTGATTTTTTTTTTTTTCCCCGCCAGAAAATCCATTCAAATAAATAGTACATGGAATACTGGACATTTAGAATGACAAAATATTCCTCTGAAAATTTTAGATTTTGTTTGAGAGGTAACCCAAAAATTAATTTGATAGTTCTTCACAACCAGCCCCAGGCTATTTTATAGACAAATACTGAGACTGTTGAAAAATACTCATTGATCTAGGAACATGTTTTTAAGGACAATGAAAAAATATAAATATTAAGATGTTAAGAACATAGTTACTTTTCATAGCGATTGATTTAAGATAGACTGTGTAAATCAGGATTTTTTTTTTATCTAAAATTGATGTATAGTTGCTCATAAGCTAATTACCGTGCTACTGCATTCTACTGCATGTATGTGCCTTTCTGCAAAGTTTAACACAGATGGCCAAAATGTAGTTTTTGACCTGAGACGATGACAATTTAAAATAGTATAATAGTGAAGACAAGGGCCGCACACTCCTAGTTTACTGGGCCTTAACAATGCTTAGGTCATGTGATGCTACATGACCAACTAAATCCCTATGCTAGGGAAACTGTTAATAGCTGACAGGTTTGAGACAACAACAAAAGCTATCGCCTCACTGTTACCTCCTCTCACACGTTTATACCACCCTTGATATATCTTTGTTTTTTAACACCCATCCTCTGTTCAAGATGCTAAATGTGTTAGAGTGCTTTCATATTGCTGCCACAACAGACACACACGTTTCTGGACATTTCTGTGACATCCCAAGCATCCTAAAGAGAGTTTTAAATCCTATAATTTAGAATGTCTTCCCCTGCTTTACAGAATCCCTCCTATTTGTTTCATCCAGTGTGAAAACCTTTCAGAATGATCTCTCTTGGTCTGATACTGCTCAGGTCTCTGCTCAGCTACTGGGAACATGAAATCCTGATCATAAACCACATCTTCAGGTTAAGGCAGTATTTTGAAGATGATTTGGCTTCATTACCTTTATTCTTTTTTAATTTTATTTTGTATTTAATTATGCATATGTGTATGGTGTGAGTGCAGAAGGGGTGTGTCCACAGGTGTGCAAGGGCCTACAGAAGCCAGGTGTTGTATCCTCTGGTACTGTCGGTATAGGTTGTTGTGAGCTGCCAAGTGTGAGTGCTGAAAGAGTATGGTGTGCTTTAACCACTGGACCAACTCTCTAGTCCACACCCCTTTTGTGAGATAGTATCAATGGAGTCTTGGTCTCACAATATCCCTTCCTTAGCTTCCAGAAAGCTGGGACAACAAACATGTGCCATCCTTGATTCTTAACCTTCTATTTCCTACTGTCTCCTACAACTCTTCGAAAGGATGATTCATTGGGTTCTGGGTTCATTAACTTAATAGACTAATGTACAGTTATGTGTTTAACCTTATTGGGTTTTTCACTAACACAGACAGCATTTCTCTCTTTCTGGAACACTGCTCTCCCATTGCTTCTCTACATCCCTCTTCCTCCAGCTCCACTATTTCATTGTCTCTATCCCCTTTGCATCTCTATAAATGCCGATAATCGTCAGCTTCATTTTTCTATGTCAGACCTCTCTACAGAGCTAGTCTTATCAATAATCCTGTATTGTTGCCTGTTTCCACTCTTCCTTCATGATGAGAAGAATGGCCATCCATTCTTAGCCTTCTCAAAGCACAAAACTGTCAGCCATCCCTGATACCATCCTCTCCTTTGCCACTTACGTCACAATCCAATCTTTCAATATGCCTTATCAGATCTAGTCTAACCTTGCCCTTTAAGTTGACCTCTATCTCGTGTTATTCTTTGACTCACTTTAGAATTTGTCAATTGTATTAGTAGCTGCTTTGTTTTTATTTGTATTGCCTTTTTTCAATTTAAGTTCTGGAGCTTCAGTAAAAATAGGCTTATCAAGATGTAAATAAAAATAGTGCTTCTCACTTGGCAGTATGTTTCAGTGACTGACATTTTGATACAGAATGCTATCCTGGCTGCCAATGCTGACAGATGTGACAGGTTTCCACCTGTCTTTATCTCCAGTAATTCAACCCTCATCATCATCCCAGAGCCACACTGGCCTCTGTGGGCATCATCACTTGGCACTTCATCTCATCATTCACACATCTTAGGTGTAGTTAGTTCTTAATCCCCATAGTCATTTCTCACATCTCCAGATAATACCTTAATTGTGGAATAATTGATTAGAAAAGCCTGCTTCGGATTTTGGGAATCCGGTGCCTGTGATGTGACACCTTGCACAGCCTTGGTGCAGTAGGAAGGGGCTTGGATCTGCCTAGGCTCAGTGTGTGCTGGACTCTGCTGACTTCCCATGGAGTTTATTTGGAGGATGTGGGAATGTGGGGTGGCTGGGGAGAGAGAGCTAGGGGATGGGAGGAGGGAGAAGGTGGGATCTGTGGGTGGTATGTAGAGTGAGTAGAAAATTTTTTAATAAAGAAAAATGAAAAAAAAAGAATATTCACCTTCTCAGGTCCAGTGATGTATCTCCATCACAAAGGACAGACATATGTTCCAGGCATCTAAGAACAAAGAGAAAATAAGCATAACTGGTGAATTGATCTAAAAAAAATACTCTTCTTATTGCAAATTTTCATAAATGTGTCTTCTTACATTTGTTCTAAAGAATAAAGTAATTTTTCCACTTTTAAGTCTTATTATTCCATTTTTTGATTACCAGTAGCCACTTTGAATATTATAATATATATATTATAATATATATATATATGCTGTGGGATGTTCTGTATGGCAAATGTGTTGCTAATTAGTCAATAAATAAAACACTGATTGGCCGTTGGCTAGGCAGGAAGTGTAGGCGGGGCAAGGAGGAGAATAAAGCTGGGAAGTGGAAGGCTGAGTCAGAGAGACACTGCCAGCTGCCACGATGAGAAACAGCATGTGAAGATACCGGTAAGCCACGAGCCACATGGCAAGGTATAGATTAATAGAAATGGGTTAATTTAAGCTGTAAGAACAGTTAGCAAGAAGCCTGCCACGGTCATACAGTTTGTAAGCAAAATAAGCCTCTGTGTTTACTTGGTTGGGTTTGAAAGGCTGTGGGACTGGCAGGTGAGAGAGATTTGTCCTGACTGTGGGCCAGGCAGGAAAACTCTACCTACAAATGGCGTCCAACGTGGTGGCAAGAGTTTCCACCTAAAAACTGAGAAAAAAAGATTCTAAAACAGAGCTAAAAACAGCTTCCTAATTGTCTCTCTCAAATGAGCGGCAGCTGCCTGTTTGAGCTACTGGTGGGTTCCTAGAGTGCGTGCTCAACCTGCAGTATGGCGGGAATGAGGCCTCTGCAAGTGGCACATTAAGCTACATGGTGGATTTAGCCTTTGCTAGTGCAAAACAAAAAAGGGTTTCTGGGCTACTTGCTGCTTGGATAAAAGCATAGACCCACGATAGCTCCCAGAGCTGGCGGTAAACCACTGCCATGTTGGGAAGCTGAGGTGGGCGGAGCCAGCAGCCACAGCTGCTGCAGTTTAAAGCAAGAGATTCACAATAAGACAGATTCAGATGTAATAGTTTGCAATGTGTGTAAAAGATACGTAGGCTTGAAAGAGACAAAAAAGATGATATATAGAGTTATAGAAACAAATACATAGTTTTAAAAAATAAAGTCTTTAAAGAGACAGTAAAGGTAGTATAAAAAATAAGCCACGTAAAAATGGATATTACACAGAGAATCTGCATTGTGTTGTCTTTGGGACTTTTAACTGCAGAAAAACATTTGATTGTAAAAGCTGTTGAGTTATGCCAAAATGTATATTTTAAAGGTACCTTGACTTCAAAATTTGGATATAAGGATATGTTACTTTGGAAAGGAGACTCTGCTTTTGTTCCCACAGAAAGCCAGAGGCTATGGATTTGTTCCAGATTAAGACACATCAGGTTTGACCAGCCAAGACCCCCTGAAAGGTCTCCGATGACACCATGGCCCAGATGATCCAACATCCAGAACGGTTTGAAGGCATCTGGCTCAGACGATACAGCCTCATGGACTATTCCATAATCCTAAAATTTTCTTTGTTTCCCCATAAGATACAGCGCCCCCCTCCAGCAGGAAGTAGTAAGAGAAGCTACGCCCAAATTCCCAAATTATATGTAATTTTACTTTGTTAAGGTTAAAACCTTCCTTTTTGAAAAAAAAAAAAAGGGGAAGTGCTGTGGGATGTTCTGTATGGCAAATGTGTTGCTAATTAGTCAATAAATAAAACACTGATTGGCCGTTGGCTAGGCAGGAAGTGTAGGCGGGGCAAGGAGGAGAATAAAGCTGGGAAGTGGAAGGCTGAGTCAGAGAGACACTGCCAGCTACCACGATGAGAAACAGCATGTGAAGATACCAGTAAGCCACGAGCCACATGGCAAGGTATAGATTAATAGAAATGGGTTAATTTAAGCTGTAAGAACAGTTAGCAAGAAGCCTGCCACGGCCATACAGTTTGTAAGCAAAATAAGCCTCTGTGTTTACTTGGTTGGGTTTGAAAGGCTGTGGGACTGGCAGGTGAGAGAGATTTGTCCTGACTGTGGGCCAGGCAGGAAAACTCTACCTACATATATATATATATATATATATATATATATATATATATATATATATATATATATATATATATATAAAATATCACAACTTATAATAGTTGTGAAATCATAAACATCTGTTTGTCCACATTCTTTGTTCAATGCAAGTCCTGGCTTTTACATTGGGATAGAAGATTCTAACTCAGGTTCTCTCAGAAGTACTGTTACCAACCAAGCCATCTCCTCAGTCCCTAAATTTGGTGGTCTTTATAGGATTTCTACTGGGCCCATCCAGTGTCTTGCTCTCTTTTTGCTACCTGTCAGTCCAGAGGTAGAACTCTTGCATCCTCCTCCAGCACCATGTCTGCCTGAATGCCACCATGTTTCCCATCACGATGATAATGGGATAAACCTGGTGAACCTGTAAACCAGCCCAAGTGAAATATTTTCCTTTATAAGAGTTTAGGGTTGTTGTCACCCTGTTATAGCCTAACTCAATTTCAACTCTTTCTGTCTCTGTCTCCCTGTCTCTGTGTCTGTCTGTCTGTCTCTATCTGTGTGTGTGTGTGTGTGTGTGTGTGTGTGTGTGTGTGTGTGTGTGTGTGTTTATAGAATTTCTACAGTAGTAGGATTCCTTATGGCTTTCTAGAAAAATAATTAGTGTTAGTTATCCCTTCCCCTATTCCCTCCTCTACTCTGTCTTCCTGCCTCTCACCCCATTTAACCCTTCTTGTTTAATTATTATACTTTTTATCCTGAGAAAGATCCCTAAATTAGGATTTCTATTGCTGAGAAGAATCATCATGACCACAGCAACTCTTGATACAAGACCAAAAATCAGCTGGACAAACTCCAAAACATGCATCTCCATGTCTGATTGACCATCTTACCCTGTCTTGGCAGAGTACAGTGGTCGCTTTACTTGTGTCCCGCTTGTCCAGAAAGGACAGCATTGCATTTGTACTGTCAACCGTCGAGGCAAGGGCAGTTCTTTGCCCAGTAGGCCATTTTGTGCCAATAAGACAAAGTTCCAAATGGAAATGTCTTAGAAGCTCAACATTCTCTCGGAATCAAATTGGTGCAGCCAGGAGCAATTGTGTCTCATGTCAATAGAATTCTAAGTTATTTAAATGCCATATTCTCTAGGTCTATGAAGTGTTTGAAGATTACCTGTCCATCTGACCTATGTATCTGTAAATCTGGATAACCTAACTAACGTAACTATAGAGATGACAAGCATAGGTGACTATAAATCTGTAAGTCTTATCTACTAAAATAACCTAAGGACTAAGGCTTCACATAAACAAGGTAAACAGTCTATAAGCAAATGTATGGTAAAGAACGATGACTTCAAAATTGTGACAATATACAAGATATTTATAACAGAGGTAGGAATATATAGTGCAATATGACAATAATCTTGAATATATATCAATATACCGAATATCCTAAACAGAAGTAGAACATACATAAAGTATGACAGATATAAATTTATATTTGTATCAATATACAAATATTTCAAATAAGAGTAGAAATATATGTACATTATTAACAAATATATTAAGTATTAGATTCAGGTTCTTCAGGATAGAACACCCTTTGGAATGATCTTTGTAACATGCCATTTACCTATGCTCTATACTTCTCTGGATTTTAGTATGTGTTTCTTGCTTGATATTGTTTCCATTGGTTGTAGTTCCATCTTATCTAGGTCATTATCCCTCATTATTCCTGGACAATATTTGATAACCACTCCTTTGTATATAGTTGTGTATTAGGTTAGAACCTTCTTATTTAGACAAAAAGGAGGAGATGTAGTGGGTAGCCATTCCAGCTTTGATCTGGAAGTTCCAACCCCCATTGAGACTTCAGCAACTGTCCCGCCTACAAGGCGGGGCCAAGGGAGGCCCAAGATCTGGATGGGCCAGCACTCTCTCTCTGTTCCGGGACCCTGGACGGTGGAGGTGGACCAAGCAGAGCTCCAGAGAACACCGCTGGACTGCAATACACCTTCCCCAGACCCCACGACCTACCTATCCCTTATTTGTAAGTTACACCATTAAATAAATCTCCTTTTAACTACATGGAGTGGCCTTAATAATTTCACCAATATCTGATGTCAAAGTTTTCTTCAGATCTCCAACACCTTTCAGCTTTGTTGACTGCAACACACATCTTTCTCATGGACTTGGGGTCTTGGGGTTTTGAGTTCTTGAGGTCTCATCTCAGGGTCTTCATGGAAATCAAGGTTTCACCTTTACTGCTTCTCACAATGGCCTTTCTAGGTCTTCATGAAGGGACAACCCTGACATGTTCCTGGTTTCAGAGGCTTTCCTTAGTTACAGAGGGAGATTCCGTAACCTCTTTCTTCTGTCTTTGATTCTGAATTCAAAGCTTCTGTTGCTTGCTAGGGCTGGAAATTGGTCCCCCTTTTCAAATATATTTTCACCAGATTTGAATTTCAGTACTTACCTTTACCACCCAAGTTTGGCTCTCCTGGAACTAGCTCTCTAGACCAGTCTGGCCTTGAACTCAGAGATCCACCATCCTCTGCCTTCTGATTGCTGGAATTAAAGGTGTGTACCACCATGTCTGACCCTAAGCTGTTCTTTAACTCCTTTTTACTTTTCTTTAATTCTTTTCACAAGTTGGAAGCTTAGATGGTTGGGGTATTGCTCTGACGTCACCACTCCCTTTATTCCACTTAGCATCAGGCTTTTCTTTACTCTGTTCATACTTCCTGGTGCTTCTTTTCTCCTCCAATTGTACATTTGGTATCTTCCTTTGCTCAGCTTGCTCCTTTTCATTATTGATATGTATTAGACAGGCCACTAATAGCCACACAACACAGTCAAAGCTAGGTTGTTTAGAAATGTCCTCTACCAAACCTGTCAATCCATATCTCTTCTATTTGGCCTGAGACAGATTTCTTTAGACAAGGGCAAAAAGCAGTCATATTCTTCACCAAATTATCCCAAGAAAAATCTCTAGGTCAAATATTAATATTCTTCTCCTCTGAAGCCTTTCATCACAGACCCCCACATTTCAGAAATCACACTCAGCACCACTGTCTTCCATGATCCTACAAATACAGCCTATCAAGCAGGGTGTAAAGTGTTCAACTGCTTTTCAAATCCAAAGTCCAAGAGTCCACATACCTCCCCTCCCCCACACCCACCCCCCGCCCCCCAAAAAAAAGAAAGAAAGAAAAGGGGAAAAAAAAGGTGAAGTCAGGGCTCAGTCCTTAGTACCAGTTTCTTAGTTGAGGTTTCTATTGCTATGAAGAGACACCACAAACAAAACAAAACCCAAGCACCTGGCCCTTTACTACATTCCTGACCTTTGTGGGTATTGCAAATGAAAGATCCATATCTGAAGAGTCAAAGCTGACATCCACTAATAAAAGAAAGTGTGTAACACTTGTCTTTCTGTATATAGGCTACCTCACTCTGAATGATTGTTTTCAGCTCTATCCATTTGACCTGGGAATTACATACTTCACATTTCTTTCTTCTTCTTTTTTTTTTTTTTTTTTTTTGGTTTTTCAAGACAGGGTTTCTCTGTGTAGCTTTGCGCCTTTCCTGGAACTCACCTGGTAGCCCAGGCTGGCCTCGAACTCAGAGATCCGCCTGCCTCTGCCTCCTGAGTGCTGGGATTAAAGGCGTGCACCACCACCGCCCGGCGCCATATTTCACATTTCTTAATAGCTGAATAATATTCCATTATGTAAATGTACTTTATGTTCATTATTCATTGTTGGCTGATCCAGGTTGTTTTCACCACACAGCTGTTGGAATAAAGCAGCAATGAACATGGATGAGCAGCTGTCTCTTGAGTGGGGTATGAAGTCCTTTGAGTAAATGCTGAAAAGTGGTATGGCTGACTATATAGATATATTTCTAGCTCTATGGTGAACTTCCATACTGATTTCTCTTGTGGTGGTACTGGTTGTTGCTCCCATTAGCATTGAATAAATGTTTTCATGTTCCCATATACATGCCAGCATTTGTTGTCTTCTGTTTTTGTTTTTATTTTTTGTTCTTTTGTTTGTTTGCTTTTATTTATCTTAGTCATTCTGACTGAGCTAAGATGAAATCTCAAAGTAGCTTTAATTTGCATTTCCCTGATGTCTAAGAACAGTCAACATTTTTAAAAGAAATGTTTCTCAGTCATTTATAGTTTATCTGTTTTGTTCCATATACCATTTTTCAATGAGATTGTGGTTTTTTTGGTACTTTATTTTCTGAGTTTTTTCTTCTATCCAGATACTAAGTCCCCCAAACATATTGCTGGTAAAGATTTCTTTCTATTGTGTAAGCTGCCTCTTCACTTGCATGACGGTGCCCTTTGCTGTACAGAAACTTCAGTTTTATGGGGTTCCATTTGTTAACTTTTTGTCTTTATGCCTGCATTACTGTGATCCTGTTCAGAAAGTTGGTCTCTGTGGTAATAAGTTCAAACATATTCCCACTTTCCCCTCTATCAGGTTCAGTGTGTCAGGGCATCATCAGTGACCGATTTCGAGCTGAGTTTTGTGCATAGTGAAAGATGAGGATCTAGTTTCATTCTGATGCATGTCCGCTATGCAGCACCATTTATTGAAGATGCTGTCTTTTCCTCAGTATATGTTGTCACTGTTCTTAGTTACCCGCCAGAACACAACAATAAGAAACTAATTGCCAATGACACTACAAACACAAGTTTTAGAACATGGGGAAATAAAGCTGATACTGACCTAGAAGCTTCATCTCTACTGATCAGCTTTCATAGTCCTGGGAGGTATTCTGTCAAAGGTAATTATCATTCTTGCCCATTCATGAACACTACAAACTACAATAATCATCATCTGGGCAAACATTTCCATGGGCACCAAGTGGCACAAATGTGTTAAGAGTAACCAATCACTTTCTGTTGCCTTTTAGGCCTAGTACACAGATGAAGCCCATGCCTGACACTGGGGCTAAAAGCGTGTGGCTAGGTAAACCATAGGCTCTAAAGGAGAACTTACGACTATTATTCTGCTAAATGGATGTTATATTTAACCAACACCCAATAGCTTATCATTAGATTTGTGAATTTCTTAACCTTCATCAGAATAGCTGTTTTGAAGTAGATGCTGATTAACACAGAGACCCCCAACTGGTCAAGGTGGAGAGAATGAGAGACTGCAGAATGCTGAGTCCAAACTGGGCATCTGTATAACCACTCATGCTTTTAAGTCTCAGAATTCATTCTACAAGAGGGATAGAAGGAGTGTAAGATCAGAGGCAGTGAATGACTGCAACAAAACTGTTTCCTGGACACAACAGGACAGTCGCTTATATGAACCCACAGAGACTGTGACAGCGTGCACAAGTCCTACACAGACGCAAGCCAGACAAACTGGTTTAAGTTCCAGGAAAGGTTTAGTTATCTAATCTTCATCTTCAGGGTGTAGTTACAGTCATATACCTTAAGAAAATTTCTCTAGTATAGAAATGTCATAAATATAACTACATCAGCTTGTTCCTAATGGACAAATTCCTTGTGGATGTAGCATGTATCATCACTACAGCTACAGAGTTGTAAGGACTGTATGTAAAACCAAGCATTGACCTCACAGTGCTAACATTTATGTCAGATTAACTTTAGATTAGAATTTTTTATCAACACATCATGTTTGTGTGTTTTGCACCCATAAATAAGATGACACATCCTACCTCAGGCTGGAGTCCCGTAAATTAACGTATTCCACTAAACGTGTCTTCTTCACTTTTGCTTCTCTTTCTTCTTCCCTATTTATGGCCACTGTCTTTTGTCAGCAATAGCATACTTTCTGGTTTTGTTCTTGTTTTTCAAAGGCCTATTCATTTCCCCAAACCCAGAAAAACCATAAGTTCCCATGAAGCTTTTCTAGACATCACAATGGGATATATCTGTCCCCATCTTCCATCATCTTACATTTTGAAGCTGCCTATGACATGCTTTTCCATCTCATAAGACCTTGAGTTGCTGGTACCAGGATGCATGTAATTCGACTTAACATTCTCTATGGCTCATAATGCTCTCCTGCATTCAATATGTTCACTACAAGATCTTCTACCCCAGTCTGTGTACAACAGACTAAAATGACCTGAGTAAATAGACATTAGTAAAAGGTAATAATACTAGAGACATGTTTGTTTGAGCTAAATACATTGCTGTCCACTGTTTCACATTTCTGGCAATCATTACCTCCAAGTACACAGCTATGGTATGTACTCACTCATAAGTGGATACTAGATGTAAAGCAAAGGATAACTAGACTACAACCCACAGCTCCAGGGAGGCTAGGAAACAAGGAGGAGCCTAAGAAGGATGTATAGATCACCTTGAGATGGAGAAATAGAGGAGATTCTGACAAGTAAACTGGGGATGGGGGTACAATAGAGAGTAGAGGATGGGGGATGAGAACATGAGGGAACAGGATGGTTGAGCTGGGGGAGGGACAGAGTGGGAGACATATCTTGCTAGAGGGAAACATTATGGGGTAAGAGAGAAACAGGGTGCTAGGGAAGTTTCCAGTAATCCACAAGGATGATCCTACCTTAGACTACTAATAATAGTCGAGATGGTGCCTGAACTGGCCTACTCTGGTAATCAGATTGATGAATACCCTAACTGCCATCATAGAGCCTTCATCAAGTAACTGATGGAAGCAGATGCAGAGATCCATGGCCTGGTGTCAAGCTGAGCTCCAGGAGTCCAATTGATGAGAGAGAAGAGGAATTCTATGAGCAAGGGACATGGAAATCATAATGGGGAAACACACAGAGATGGCCAGGAAAAACTAGTGGGAACTCATGAACTGTGGACCAATAGCTGTAGCGCCCCCATGGGAATTGCCTAGGCCCTCTGCTTAAGCGAGACAGTTGTTTAGCTTGAACCGTTTAGGAGGGCCCCTGGCAGTGGGATTGGGATCTGTCCCTGGTACATGAGTGGGCTTTTTAGAGCCCACTACCTGTGGTGGGACACCTTGTGCAGCCTTGGTGCAGGGGGGAGGGGCTTGGACCTGCCTCAACTGAATGTACCAGGCTCTGCTGACTCCCCCATGAGAAGCCTTGCCTTGGAGGAGGTGGGAATGGGGGATGGGTTGAGGGAGAAGGCTGGGGGGCGGGAGGGGATCTGTGCTTGGTTTGTAAAATGAATAGACAATTTCTTAATAAGAAAAAAAGAATAGAAAAAATTTAAATATGAATGAAAACAATAAATGTCTTGCCTGATTGTATAGAAGGCTCAGTATTTGAGTCAGGATACATTGACTTAAAACACAGTTAAAATTAAATTAAGGAATTTATTAGTTACCTTTCTGGTTTCTCCTGACAACTATTAGTTCTCTTTAGGTCTAGAGAGGAGACTGTAATGAGGAGTGGGTGGGTGTTATTGGAAGCAGCCTTAATGACAGCACTGTAAAAGGCTAGCAGTAAGAGATGATGTAGACTAAATCACCACCGGGTGAACTGCAGTGAATTGCATGCTGGGCCCTTCTGTGGGAGATGAACCAACATTATGTATGCCAGTAGAAGCCTAGGATTTCTTTTTAGTAGAAATGAGGTAAACATCACCACAGGATGAACAAGCCAACCAAACAATCCTTTGTAGCTGTAAAATTGCTCAGCATCAACTAAATGACTACAATAATCACTAAAGTGTAAACTCTTAGGGGCCGTAATGCCCCCGAGCCTCAGGGTTCACACCCACTGAGCTGAGAACAACAAGATGTGTTCTGTAAGATAGAAAATAGAAAGTCAAGGAAGTTTCTTTCTAAGGAAATTATAATTGTATAATGACATAGAAAGGATTTCTATATAATGGGGAAAATGTACTGCTTTTATTTATATATAATTGTGAAAACTCAGGAAGTAAAAATTCTGACTTATTGAAACCTTGAACTCAGTCTTGTATTGGATAGAAATGGTGAGGGAAACATTTATTCTGACAGGATAATTTGAAGACCATTTTCCTAACTTGAGGTTGTTCTGGTTATGTACCATTTGCTCATTTCTGTGTTTTGTTAGTCTGGTTGGTTAGACAGGGCTTCATTCTGTTGCCCATGCCTGTCTCAAACACCTGGGATCAAGTAATCCTCCTGGCCATCTTCCCAAAGGCTGGCAGTAGAGGTAAAGAAACACACGTGGCTGAGATTGATTCTCCTCTAAATCTAGTTTGGGGATTGGAAAATGAGAACGGGATTGTCATGTATCTGACTTCATGAAAGTGATCAGTTTTCTGTAAGACATTTCCTTTACATTAGTAATGGTTTATAGGTAATTGATAAGAACATCTTGATTTATTATAATCACCAATGGCATTCAGCATTAATTCTAGTCTTTGAGCCATTAGCATAAATACTGTACTGTTATAATGATATTAAATATAGATTTTTGTATGGAGAGGGAGGAGAGAAAGACAGAGAGAGAGAGAAAGAGAGAGAGAGAGAGAGAGAGAGAGAGAGAGATTAGAGAAGCTCCCAGGATTAATATTCACACAGGGTAAATTTTACACAGGGTAATGGTACATATTCAGTACCACAATGATAAGGGATGGGTAAAAAGTGAATTAGGAAACCATGGTATACTCTATCAAGAGAGAAAATAGAAGTTCAAGTCAATAAGAAAATTCTATAACCCTGTCATTTTTAATTGACACAATTTCACAGCCAATTGTCCAATCTTCTGCATTTTATAATCTTCTACTCCCCTTTCCTTGATATTCTCTGAGTCTTAGGTGCAGGAGTTGTGTTGTAGTTGTATCCATTGAGGTTGGGCTCCTCAGCCATAATACCTCAGCAATATGGCTGCCTACACAGGATCTGAACCATGACAATGTCATGCTAAGGTGGAAACTGAAAGTATACTGAAGTCAGAAAACAAGACAAATATCTACAGTCACCTAATGACTACTGAGAAGAAGAATTAGCCTTACCCAAGGATGAACTCCCCAATTTGTTATAAAATAAAAAATAATTGGCTCTGAAATTGTATACATAAAAGCTACATCAAACTGATTCAGCAAGCTCTATTTATATATTTATAAGCATATGTATAATAATGATCAAAGAAAGATAGATAATCCGTTTGAGTGGGAGTGGGGTGCATGGGAAGAATGGGAGGGAGGATATGGATAAGGAGAAGGGATATGATTATATTTTTATTCATTTCAAAAATTAATAAAAACTGTTACCCACCATCAAACAGAAAGAAAAGGGAGGGAAGGAGGTGAAGAAGGGACACACACACACACACACACACACACACACACACACACACACACAGAGAGAGACAGAGAGACAGAGAGAGAGAGAGAGAGGTCAGCATGTTGACTTGACAGACAACCTTAGTATCCACAGTTCTGCTTTTGATACACTAATGGTGTGGCAATAGTAAACTAGTATGTTGAGTCAGATTGGCTCCACAACACGTATGGGATGGGAACCTTTAACACCATAAATTACATCATGACTCTAGGTCTGATATTGGAAAGCCCACAACAGTGCATTCATCTTGGAGGGAGGCCGACATGATGATATTGATTTCTGAGTTTTGACATACAATGAGCATTCTGTTTACTAAATGTTTTGTTTATTGAACACTGACAATGAGTTAGATAGTATAGACTTATAATGCTTTCTTACTTAATCTCATAACTGTATAGGTAGATATGTACAGTTGTTATAGTTAGAATATACTTGGTAGGAATCTACAAAGATGACCCCAGCTAGACTCCTAGTGGTAGCTGATACGTAGCCTGAACTGGCCATCTTATGTGACCAGATTGGTGACTAGCCTGATTTTCATCAGATAGGCATCATCCAGTAACTGATGGAAACGAATGCAGACCCACTGCCAAACTGAAAAAGCAGAGCTCGGGGAATCCTGTAGAAGGAGAGAGAAAGGCTTGTATGAGACAGAGAGGTCAAGGACACCACAAGAAAACTCACGGAATCAACTAACATGGGTTCATAGGGGCTCACAGAGATAGAACTTATAACCAGGGAGCATGCATGGGACTGACATGAGTCATGAGTATATGTTACAGTTGTATATTTTGGTCCTCTTGTGGGACCCCTAACAGTGAGAACAGATTTGTCTCTGACTCTTTTACTGGCTTATGTGACCCTATTCCTCTACCTTGTCCATCCTTAATACATGGGGAGGTACTTAGTTTTACTGCAACTTGATATGCTATGTTCTCTTGATACTCATGGGAGACCTGCCTTTTCCTAAACAGAAATGGAGGAGTGGATTGGGGGGTGGGAACAGAGGAGGGTGTGGGGGAGGGACTGGGAGAAAAGGATAGAGGGGAAATTATGGCTGGCATGTAAAATAAAAATAAATAAATAAATAAATTTAAAAAGAATACAAGGAAGCTATTTGGTAGCATTTTATTATAGTAAAAGTTTGTGTCATTAATGCTCCAGCATTCTGCGAGTCTATGATTATATCTAGCAGAAGAGCATTCTGTTACACTTTAAATAGTTTGTTTTTGACTAAAGCATTTGATGAATTTTCCATTTGTATAGCATATTATGAGTGTTTTCCATTTTCAGACTTATATTATCAGGTTCAAAGTGGTACGAAGTTAAATTTCCAGCCACAGTTTTTAGAGACAGAAGCCATATTGAATGTATCCAAGTGTCTGATGAGACTTTGGTCGGTGATTTGGATGCATTCTCTCTGTCTTGCATCATACCTGCCAAGCCAGGACTGCTCTTCTCATTTCACAGAGCAAAAAGACTACATTTATTAGCCATTATTTAGAAAGCATTTATTGAGCTCCCAAAATGTAATAGGGGCTAAAAAATTGACACAAAGTTTTAAAAAGCATCTGAGGTGTTTGTCCAAAGAGGCTGACACTCTAGTCATGAACTGCTATTAGATCCATGATGAATTTATGTATTGTCAGTTAATGTATTCTTTAGAGAAGAGGGAGAATAGAGTAATGTAAGGATTGTGTAGATTTCTGGGGTGGTACTAGGGGATTTTAAACTTATAAACATGATCCTTTACACAATTAATGACCGGGGCTGAAATTCTTTTGTGGCTCAGGATTAGAGACCAGATTTCTATGTTTTTCATGTCTGCTAAACCTTTCCCCACCCTTATGTTTTCAGCTTCTCAAATAACTGTTACAGATTTGTCTTGTATAATGTATTCAGTTTGGTTTTGCTTTACAAGCCAATTCAAAATTCTATTCTGTTAATTTCATTCTAATCACATTCACCAATGCAGCTAAACTGTTGGATCCTGGTTCTTCCCCAGCATCTTATGCTGGCATCCTTGCATGTTTTTTTTTTCTTTTAAATCTTGCTTTCTGTTATCTACTTAGACCTTTCCATTATTCTTATACTATATTTGCATACTTTTCAATTACTTGTTTTGGTTTAATATTTCATATATTAAATTTAATCCTTTTATTTTTCTTTCCCTATTTAAATTTTGCTATCTTTTCCTCTCATTTTATTTATTTTTTATTATTATAACATAATTGCATCAATTCCCCATTCCTGTTCCTCCCTTCAAACCCTCCCATATACCTCCCCTTGCTCTCTAAAATTCAATTCCTCTTTTTTTCATTCATTGGAATTACTTGGATATATGTATGTATGTGTATATTTCTAAATATAATCTGCCCAGTCTGTATAGTATTACTTATATGTATACTTTCAGGACTGACCATTTGGTATTAGGTAACTGTTGAGCTGAAGAGCTGCTGTGCTCTTCCCTGGGAGAGATGATTTTTCCTGCTCTCAAGCACTTCAGCTACTTCCTGCTGGTTTTCTAGGGGATATTTGAAAGAAAAGACAGAAACCTGATTTCTTTTACTCTTAGATTAATGTGAAATATTGAAAGACATTTTTCGTTGCACACAAGATGAATGTATCATAGCTTCTTTAAGTAGAAAGAACATTTAAAGGACCCTGGGTAGGTTTAATCTGAGATAAAACTTCTACCTTAACATTCACTATCTGTTCATCCATCCTTAAAAGTTGCTAAGTAGATATGTCCTGTATGCCAGTTAGTGATCTGGTGTTTAGGTAGTTGTCATGAATAACAATTTTGAAACCATAATTTCATAGGGTTGACATGCCACAGAAGAAAACTATAAGAATTGCAAATAAAATATGCAGAATGTCACAGTGATAATTAATATATAGTAATGAGGGAATAAAATTGTTGGGTTGTTTTACAGTTTTAAATAAGATGAATATGGAAGAATATATTTAAAAGTAACATTAAGATTAAAGAACTGAAATATGTAAGGGCTTAATGCAAGGAGTTTGATCATCTCGTACTTTAACATTGTTGGAAGGATTAAGGTGAATGGTCGGTGAGGACGAAGTACCTCAATAGGTAATAATGTCTATCCGTTTTGTTTAATATGGAAGACTTTTGGGTGCTGGTTTCAAAGTTAATGACCCTCTCATATATCTTAATTAGCCACATGGCAAAACCAATTAACCCAGCAAAAACCATTTTTGCCTCAAGCATTTCAGCTGAAAAATCTCTTAGAGAGGTGACTCTTGCAAACACAAGAGTCTGTTTTCCATTAGTCAGGAGAAGCAACATCAAGTTCCCAGGTGAAGCATTAAACTTGATGATATATCTGTTTGCTTCAGTTGCTCTCAGTGGTGATGACGGAAGTTTGCATTATTTACGAGAAAATAGGAGAGAAGCGTATTCTGCAATCCTGATTTGCATGTGCCTTGCTGTGGAAGTGAAGCCCTGCTGCCAACAGGTGGTGCCAGAGGCTTGCTTGTCCCTGCAGTTCCCAGAGTTTGCAGACTTTGCTGCAATTTGGTGAATTAACATGAGAATACTTTAAAACTTCACATTGTTATGCATGGAGATTATACTAGCATCTTTGCCAGAAGTGGTTAAATGCCTGGTGTCTGATGAGTTAGAGAAGGTTATAACATCGGATTACTTTTTTTAAAAATAATAATTACATCTGTTCATTTATTTTACATCTCAACCACAGTTTCCCCTTCCCTCCTGTCTTCCCATTATCTCCCCGCTACCTCTCCTCTACTCTCCAATCCACTACTCCTCTGAACATCAGATTCTTTTTTGTTTGTTTGTGTGTTGTTTGTTTTTCGGTACAGAGTTGCTCCGTATAATGTCCCTGGCTATCCTGGAACTCACTTTGTAGACCAGGCTGGCCTCAAATACACAGAGATCCACCTGCCTCTGCCTCCTGAGTGCTGGGATTAAAGGTGTGTACCACCATGCCCGGCACAAATATCAGGTTCTTTAAATTATCATTTTATTTATTATTCGAATAGTATTATTGTTCTATATAATATTATAATAGTGTTGTTATATAATATTATTAGTATAATATAAGTGACACTTTAAAGAATTAAAAATACGCAGATACCTTAAAAGTGAAGGTCAGAAGTGTTTTCTATGCAGTAACCCTGAGGCTCAGAAAGGGGCAATAGGCAATAACTGTTCAGAAGCTGAAATAAGCTGAGAGGGTAACTGAGGAAGAAATACCACAAACAGAGCAAATGTTCAGGGGAGTAACAGCCCGTGACTGTCATATCACAGAGAACACCCAGGAGTTGAAGACTCCCAGCAAAAGGTGGTTTCAAAGAAAGGATATGTCAGAGGGGATGAGTTCTTGAGGAGGTGTCTGTGTCAGACCTGAAACACTCATGGTGCCCAGCTGTGCCTTACACTTACTGGACACATGCTCTAGCTCATTCCATGTGCTTAACAGTAGACTGGAAAAGAACAACAAGATCACGAGAATTATGGATGCGCCTTGCTATGCTTGTCCTTTCCTTCTCCCTGCCCTGTCCCCATCCTGCAAGTCCACTTGGATATAGGTGGCAATGCTCTGAGCATGCCTTGGGTGAGTGTCCATGTGCCTGTCATTCAAACTTCAAGTTTCAAATGGTAAGAATGAACCTGATTTTTAAAAATAGAGTCAGTCAGGGCTCATTTGTAACCAGAACTTGGCCACAGAGGTTGAGGGCTTGAGTCCATGATGGAGCAGATGGGTTTAGATTAAGGAGACCACTGCAGATCCTGCCTGGGTCCATATATAGGGTGTGATCAACAGAATAGACTGTGTGTTCTGGGTGCAAGATGAACAATTAGGTTGGTTACCTACTATGTAATAAAAAGTCAATGTGGAACAGAGGAAGAGTAGGCAAAGATGTCTGATGTGTGTTGTGTGGAGGCTACCATCTAGTATAGAGGGAAAATTATTTTATTAGAAATGGTTTGTATTATTATGAGTAACAAAAAGAATGGATGAATGTGATCAATTTATATTCTATTCATTGCATCTATGATATATTTAAAATATTTTTTAAAATATGCAACCAAAGAATAATCATAAAAATACATACTTGTATACCCTTTAAGTCACTTGAGAAAAACATCACTCTGACATTTGATGCCTTTTAATTCTGAATTTGGGTTTACTTTGCCTTTGTTATTTATTTTCACCTTATATGCATATAACCATGGGCAACATAGTAGTTTGTTGCATTTGGTTTGTTGTGGTTTATTCTCTTTGGGGTTCACCAACCTACATTAATCTGAATGCTGTAGTCTTGATAGGATTTAAAAATAAAGAAAATGGAAAGCAAAGTATTCTAGAAACTAGTGTCCCGATTCTTGGCATTTGCAGATGACAATGAGTCGAAGAACTCATGGAAAATTTAGTGTGAATATCTCACAATTGGTGCACTGTGAAAATTAAAGAAATGACCGTCTACATATTGTAAACACTATTCAAATGTATATAAAATGAACAAAACCTACTGCATCTTAAAATGAAATTTAGAAAACCATATGAAACAAATCAATTGGCTATTTTTCCATTAGCTATCTGTGGATGCGTGGGCTATCTCCTTCTATTTCGCTTTACTGTGGTTGTGAATTTGTAGATAAAACCCAGAACAATGAAAACAATTACATAACAAAAATGAGCTCATGTTAAGCTGCTGAGTCAGATTTTGCATGATGCTAAGAATATTGCACAGCTCACATTTAGAAGAATAGAAGAAAATTCAGCTACTGACAGGGTAAAGATTGTCTGCACTATATGTTTAAGAGAAAGCTGACATTTTATTCAAATTCACAGACTTACAAATGAAGAAATTACTGGCTTATCTCAATGGAAACTTATTTTACAAATTGGATGGATAGTAGATTTTCCTCAATAGCCTATACTCTCAGTAATTGCCTAGAACCCCATCTATTACAAAGTAGCTGCTGAAGTATTTGTCCTCTTATTAAATGACTTTTCCTTTATTATAAAAGAAAAGAATATTGTCCATGCAAAATAATTCAAGAATTCAAAACAAATTGCAAATGGAATATATCATCTTTACAAGTGTCCCAGTGCTGCTGCCGGGCAAGCTGGGTGGGGCATCCTCCATGGGATCAGAGAGATGTTCCTATTTCTCCTTACAACACTACTATAAAAGGGTCTTAAAAGATCATGCGAGGGCAAGTGCAGAGAATTGGGTGCTATCTATTGTAAGGAGACCTCTCCTACAGATGAATGCCCTCAGTGAATTCCCACTCTGTGGAAATTCGGACGGAGCAATGCTGAGTAAGGAAACAGGTCTGTGAAAGTTCGGTTCTGAGAAACAGACATGGTGTCACTTGATGCCGTTTCTAAAATGGGACACACTCCAGAAAGAGGAGAGCAGCCTAGGACGTTATAAATCCAATTCTAGACCAGACTGTGACAGGGAGTGGGAACACACAATCCTGGTTGGATGAGGCCCCGGCAAGCAGGAGGGCAGGTTGGAGAAATGAGGGTGTCAGGAAGATGTTGCAAACAGATAAGTGCCCACGTCTGTCATGGACTGCTCTCCTACATTATTAAGTATGTATCTACCGTAAGAGCGTGAACTATTTTTTCTCTGAAAACACATAAGTCGCTTTCGCTCTTAATGTTAAGAATGTGTATAGATAGGAAATTGTGGATATACCACCTATTTTTAAACATGGTCGGTGGTGTATATGGAAGTGAAGACTCTTTGTGTCCATTATAATTGTTAAACTTTAAAAAGATGAAAGTAAGAACAAGTAAAGTTAAAAAGCTATTGATGAGCATTGTGGCTGGGGCTCTTTAGGGACGGCGATGAAGAGAGGAGCTGTGAGGAGCTAGCATGAATTATTCTCTTATGAGACTAGATTCCCCTTTGATTTTGGCTGGAGCTGGATATGGGAACCCTCAGCAGCACAAAGGCTCTCGGTGAGGAAACAACAATCTGTGCAGGAGGGGGAACTTACTTGACTGGTTCTGACTTTTGACTAGAGAAGACAGCTAACTTACCATGGTGACTGTCAGCTTAAGACTCCAGAGCTGGCCAGGCGGTGGTGGCGCACACCTTTAATCCCAGCACTTGGGAGGCAGAGGCATCAGATCTCTGAGAGTTCGAGGCCAGCCTGGGCTACAGAGTGAGTTCCAGGAAAGGCACAAAGCTACACAGGGAACCCTGTCTTGAAAAATCAAAAAAAAAAAAAAAAAAAAAAAAAGACTCCAGAGCTGAAAACAGTCAGCTGCTGTCAGGGAAAAAAGAAAGCTAAACAGTCTGCCACAGTGAAACAGGAGAAAAGGACGATTAAGGGGAAACTGTGGTTGGTATATAAAATAAATGAAAAAAATCAATAAAAAAAGAAAAGATAAACTTTTCCATAAAGTAAATGCATCATTCAACTTTGCATGTTCCAGGGTGCCATATGTTGCTTTTAAGTTTTATATTACACCTGTTGAAATTCGGAAAATTAGGGTTGCAATACTCAGTGCATTAACAACTAAAATTTAAAAAATAGTAGTATTTGTAAATTGAAGGTGGAGAGAAACAGAAGAGAAGGTAAGACTATTAACACCCAAAGGTCATGTCAGAAGTCAGTAGCAACTATCATCATCAATGGGGACAAGAAGGGGAAGTTTAAGTATGTTCTTTGAATGTACAATGTTTGTCAATAGATGAGAAAAGTAGATGATCAGAAGAATAATACTAGAAGATGTGTTCCACGGAAACTGGGAAGATGCTCTATTGAAAAGAATCGTGACTCTGCAATTTGCACAATGTTTTTAGTGTGTGTGTGTGTGTGTGTGTGTGTGTGTGTGTGTGTGTGTGTGTGTTATGATTGGATTGCTTTGTTTTGGTATACCTCCAAATAAAGCTATTTTTTTCTAAATTTTCAGTCATAATTAGAGTTGAGAATCATTTTAATTCTAATACTCAGTAAGTTTCTCTTTTGTTTCTCAAACAATCAGTGGTTTCCTATTCTGTGTTTTTTTTTTAAGGCACAGTACCATTGGTTTATATATGTCTATTCTACTTGGATATGCTAAATTTGACTAGTTTCTTGACTAGTTTTCATCAGTGTCTTAATAGGTTTTTTCCCTCTTGGTTCATTGCATTTATTTCCATCATGTGAACAGTTTCTTAAAGATTATTTGTAGCTAGAGTTTTCCTGCCTTGCCCACAGTCAGGACAAATCTTTGTCACCTGCCAGTTCCACAGCCGCTCAGACCCAACCAAGTAAACACAGAGACTTATATTGCTTACAAACTGTATGGCCGTGGCAGACTTCTTGCTAACTGTTCTTACAGCTTAAATTAATCAATTTCCATAAATCTATACCTTGCCACGTGGCTCGTGGCTTACCGGCATCTTCACATGCTGCTTGTCATGGCGGCGGCTGGCAGTTACTCCCTCTGCCTTCCTATTCTTTCTTTCTCCTCTCTGTTAGTCCTGCCTATAGTTCCTGCCTAGCCACTGGACAATCAGTGTTCTATTTATTGACCAATCAGAGCAATTTGACATACAAACCATCCCACAGCAATTATTAATTAATTCTTTTGATTTATTTTAATGTATAATACATAAGGCTATGGATTTTCATATTGTGACAGCTTTAAACATAAAACACAGATTTGGGGTGGTAGTGTGTTTTAATCACTGTTTTTTGGTCATTTTCAATTTTTCCCCTTAGATTATAGATTGTTATTTGAGGGATTCAGGATTTTTTAAAAGTTAAATTCTATTTTCATGTTACAAAAAGAGAACAAGGTATATATATTTTATGAATTATATTAGTCATTAAAATTATAATTGGGGTTTATTAGGATATATGCTTTTATTAAATTCCAAAGAAAGCTCAAAAGCTACTAGCATGCTTTCTCATTCAGTTTAGTATATTCATGCCCATTTAGAGAACTTTATGATATTATTGATATTTTATAGACTGAGAAAGAAGGATTCTTGCCAGGCTTTCCCTGTTTTTGTCAGGTGCAGACTAAGACACAAACATTAAGGTTATCTGTTTCCTATGATACATTTTCTTTTCATTCTGCTAACATTCCTTTTATTTTTGCCTTATAGATTCTGAGAGATAAATCTTTATTACTGACTGTGTAGTACAACATGTGCATGCTGTCTTAATAATTTGATCTTTAAATTTAACACATTTCATGGTTCTTACAGCTTCTACTTTCTTTTTGTTTGGTGTGATTTGTAATTATCCACCCCACTTCCAAAAGTACTTTGATATAGTGTGACTTTCATTTGCTAACATTTTTTTCCCTTACCTACTTTTTCTCTACTGCACAAAGCTTTTAAGGTCTGAAAGGAAGCTCTAGCTTTGACCACTTATTTCTTGGTTTTGCTGCATTTTATGTTAAATTAACAAATATTACAGCTTCTAAAAAATTCTGAATCACTTATTCCACTTCTCTTCTTAGTTGGGAACAGCCCTACCTAATCATAGTCACATTTTTGTCTTTTTTTCTGTTTTTCTTTTTGCCTTTGTCATCTTGATACAGCTTTCCTCATGATTTTATAAGAACTCAAATTTCCAATGTCATAGAAAATGAAATAAGTCAGTTCTAAATGTGAAACCTGTGACACCCATGACTCCTTGTCAGGACTCTCTTCTAGCTCCCTTTATATTTCCTCAGCTTGGGTTGTCTACATGAGCACTGAATCCTTGACATACATCCATGGCCCTCATCATTCTCAGGATAACCCAACAAATACAGGTTACCCTAGCCTTCATGGAAGGCACTTGTTTTTCTTTCTTACCTTGCTGGTAAACCATCCTTTCCTGTACTCTATGACACATTTGCACTAATATACATTTTAACTCTTGAATCAGATTATGCATCTTGTTGGGCAATCAATAATGAAAGAATATTTCTAGGAAATTTGACTGCTAATGAGATTTTGTGATGAAACTGTTAATGATTTTAGATGTGATGGAATTATTGTGTCTTGTGTGAAAAAATTAAATTTTTACCATGAAGTTATGAGTAATGAGATCTCATGGAAAACTTCTTATAATGTCTGACACTTGGTTCAAAATAGTCTGTGGATAGATAGTAGGTGGGACGGATTTTCTGAGCTGAAAGATAAATTGAGTGATGGATACTTGGAAGTTCATTTACTTGACTTTTGTATATGTTTGAAATTCTCACCATCAAAAATAAGAAAAAACATAAGTTTTGAGAATGTTAATTATTTTATTTGTGTGTGTGCATGTACATACATGTGGTATATGGTACATATATTTGGGAGTGTGGGTGTGGTGTGTATTCAGGTGTTTGTGAATGTGTGTCTGTGTTTGGGTGTGTATGATATATGTGTATGATGCCTGTATCTGGTGTTTCTATGAATGTCTGTATTGTTTGTGTGTGTCTGGTGTATGGTGTGTATATATGGGAGTGTGTGCTTGAATGTATGTGTTTGGGTATGTATTAGGTTGTTTTATGAATTGTGTGTATGGTGTGTGTTTGTTTATGGGTATGTATGTATGGTGTGTATGCATGTTATTTGTGTATGTATATGGGTGTGTATCCTATATATATGTGTGTGTGTGTGTATATATATATATATATATATATATATATATATATATATATATATATGAATAAAATGTGCATGTGTATGGATGTGTATAATGTGTGTGTATGTGTATTTGGTGTTTGTGTGTATGTGTGTGGTATGTATATTGTTTGTGTGTGAGTGTGTGATTTTCATGCGTGTTTGCAAGTAAACTTTCCGTTGCATGCTGTATATGTGTGAAGAACAGAGTTAATAAAATGTCAGAATCTTCAGCAATATTACTCAACTTATTTATTATTTATTTAAGACAAGGTCTTACAGTTAACCTGGAACTTCAGATTTGCTCCGACTAGCTTGAATGGCCTCCAGTTGAGAGACTGAATTTTAAAAGAGACTGGCTATTTGAATGACTGACCTTTTTAAGTGTTTGAATTTTTTTTATTTGCATTTTTATTTTGCAATACAATTCAGTTCTACATATCAGCCACGGATTCCCTTGTTCTCCCCCCTCCGGCCCCCCTCACCTGCCCCTCAGCCCACCCACCCTTCCCACCTCCTCCAGGGCAAAGCCTCTCCAAAGGACTGAGATCAACCTGGTAGACTCAGTCCAGGCAGGTCCAGTCCCCTCCTCCCAGGCCGAGGCAAGCGACCCTGCATAAGCCCCAGGTTTCAAACAGCCAACTCATGCAATGAGCACAGGACCTGGTCCCACTGCGTGGATGCCTCCCAAACAGATCAAGTCAATCAACTGTCTCACCCATTCAGAGAGCCTGATCCAGTTGGTGACCCCTCAGCCATTGGTTCATAGTTCATGTGTTTCCATTTGTTTGGCTATTTGTCCCTGTGCTTTATGGGGCATTTACAATTTGGAATGTTTATATTGTGATGCTGATATTAGTGTGTGATCTTGTGGCAGAACAAGAAAGGGAAGGTGTGGCTTAACAGTAATGTGTGTGTTTGTTAAGTTGACAAGGGGTCAATTGTGCTTGCTAGTTTTGTCAACCTGACACAAGGTAGAGTTTTCTGAAAAGAGGGATGCTTCCAAAACATCTGGCTGTAGGGCAGTTACTTAATTAGTTTTTGATGGGGGAGGTTCCTGCCCCTTGAGTGTGGTGCCATCCTTAGGATGGTGGTCCTAGGTTCTACATGGAAGCAAACTGAATGGGCTATGATGAACAAGCCAGTAAGCAGCATTACTCTATGGCCTCTGCATCAGCTCCTGCCTCCAGATTCCCGTCCTGTTTGAGTTCCTGCCCTGGCTTCCTTCAGTAATGGACTACAATGTGGAAGTATAAGCCAAATAAACTCTTTGCTCCCCAACTTGCTTTTTGGTCATGATGTTTCACCTTAGCAATAGAAACCCAAAGTAAGACACTACTCTTGAACTTACACTGACCTGCCTGCCTCTGCCTCCCAAGTGGTAGCATTACTTGTGTGTGGTACCACACCTGCTTAGAATCAACATTTAATGAAAATGTTTCAATCACAGTGTCAAGGTAGCTCCAATTATATGAGGATTAATATTGAAATTGATAGGATCAAAAATCACTTTAGAGACTTGTCTCTGGATATGTCTGTAAAGTAATACCTAGATCAGATTAGTTGATGTGAGAATCACATTCATTGTCCATGAAATGGAATGCTGGATTGAATAGAAAGAAAAAATGGAGCTGAGCAGCTACATTCATTACTCTTTGCTTCCTGAATAGGAAGGTAGTATGACCAGCTGCCTCAAGTCCCTGCCCCCATGACTTCCTACCATGATGAGCTGTATGCCTAAACTATAAACTCAAAATAAGTTCCCCCTCTGGAGGCTGACTTTGTCTGATGTTTCATTCCAGCACTGAGACAAATAGCTGATATAAAGTGCTTTCACCCAGAGGCCATTTGTTTAAACATCTTTTGAATCTTAGAGATAATTTTTTATCATTACCTAAATTCAATATTTTATCACAAACCCCAGAACATTGATTATCTGTTACTCTTTCTGAACTTAGTTGATATATTTTCATTAGTAGAATTTTTTCTAGTCAATGACTTCTTCATGCATCAGTGCAGTAGATAAGAGACAAATAATATAAAGGTATAAAATTTGGTATTGATCTTCAAAAGCATGACAGAATTATCTCTAAGAGCCTCCTTGGTTCACTGTGCCTTTGCTGAGCCATATTCAGAACAGAAGCTCTAATGGGATGGGACATTTAGAGATTCTGTTTGAAAACTGAGATTCCAAGGCTGAATGTCCAGTTCCTCACTGGCCTTGTCCCCTGTATTTTATAAACTAATGAGGCTTGCCATGCTTTTCTAAGAATTGGTAAGAAAAATCAGTTTTCATCATAGCTGGTGCTGGTGAGATGATGTGGGATATGTCAGGAATGTATACAGATGAACATTCTGTAGACATGCTGAGATTCAAAAACAGAAAACTTAATATAATAATATAGGGGGGGAAGTGAGGTGAGGTGAGGTGAGAGGGAGAGGGGAGGGGAGGAGAGGCATAGAGAAAAGAGAAGATTCCTAAAAATGAAAATCATCAATAGAGAGAGATGGCTCAGCAGTTAAAAGCCCTGCCTGATGTTCCAGAGGACCTAGGTTCATTTCCCAGGCCATCCAAGTCCGATCACGCAGGATTAAAAAAAAAAAAAAAAAGATTTAAAAAAAAGAAAATTATCTAGCAGGAGGACTTTTGGAGATTAAGTGACCTACTCTACTCAACCTCACTTTCTCCATACATTATTAGGTGTTTATTGCATGATTATTGAGGCTTATTATGCTCAAAATACCAAGTTACATCACAAAACAAAAACAATAATAAAATCCCTCCCCTGACTCAGGATTCTGTCTCAGTTCTAATGTTTTTCCACTGAATTTATTCATAACCCTTTCTGTCTGTTTTTAGCACACTTTTAATACAATTCTTGGAAAACAAGCAATTAACAATTTCTGATAATTATCTCCTGGGAAAGGACTTCAGGAGAGAAGTTTCAGGGGTCTAATGGTAATTATACAAAATGAGAACTTTATAGTGTGAGTACCATAAGACACTGTGTTTTCTTACAATGGGTTCCTGTAAATCTGCTGCATGAATTTGCATAGACTTTGATTTAGCCTATTCACAAATGTATCACAAGGGCCTTGAATTTACAGAACTGGAAATGAGCTTAGAGATTTGACCATTCAAATTCCATACATTTCAGGTGATTGAACTGAGCCTTTCAGAAAGAGGGATATTTCCTGAATGCACAATTGTCAGAGGGTTTAGAAGCAGATTTGCCATTCTCTTGTGTATACCCTAGCTCTTGTTCCTCCCCCATTTTTTTAACATTTTCCCAGACGCTGCACTCTTGAGTCTTCTTAGACTTCTTTCTCTCCTTACACAAGACAAATCATACAGCCTAGATGATGACAAAGCACTCCATATGCACTGCAAAGTTAATCCTTATGATTATTTCATCAAAACTGTGTAATTCTGGGGGGTCAAGATGATTAATATTTTTCTAACAGACTTTAGTGCATTCAGAATACTCAGTAAGACTGAGTAGATGAAAGCCAAAATTCTAAAATACCTTTGAAGATTTTCTGCAAAATAAACAGTTTAAGCTAAATTTATTTTATATATCTCTACTTACCAGTGCTTAAATGTTGCTACAAAATATATGACAAATTTAGAGAAAAATAAAGACATAAAGTTCATTTCTAAGTATTTTAAGTTTTTGGTTCTTAAGCTAGTGGGAACTCATGAACTTTAGACCAACAGTTATGGAGCATCCATGGGACTGGACTAGGCTCTCTGCATAAGCGAGACCATTGTGTAGCCTGATCAGCTTGAGGGGCCCTCTTTCAGTAAGATCAGGATCCACCTCTGGTGCATGAGCTGACTTTTTGGAGCCTATTACCTATGGTGGGACACCGTACATATCTTTGATTCAGGGGGAGGGGCTTGGACCTACCTCAACTCAACGTACTAGGCTCTGTTGACTCCTCATGGGAGGCCTTATCTTTTTGGAGGAGGGAATGTGGGGTGGGTTGTAGCGAAAGGCTTGAGGCAGTAGTAGGGAAGAGAGGGGGATCTGTAGTTGGTATATAAAATGAATAAAAAATTTCTTAATAAAAGAAATTTTTGGTTCTTAAAAATAACTATGTTTATAAACATACTAAAATGAAACTTTTAAGAACAAATGATTGTAACAGGTAGTATTTATTTTACTATAAATTTATATTTAAAAGAATGAGAGATTTTTTTTTCAGAATTTTATAAAAGTTGAAAAATGAATTTTTCTTTTACGTCAACTTTATTAGATTTGTCTATTAATTTATTTTTAGTTTCATGGAACTGGATAATTTAAATGGTAAGACTAATGTAAAGAATACCTTCTTTCAAAAAGATTTATTGAATTTTAATTAATTAAATAATTATATTAGCTTTAAATCATTTTTAATTTATTTTTATATAATAATTTCTGATTATACTCCTTTAATATGTAATTATTAAACACTCTTTGTATAAGGGGATTTAATGGACTATGTCTGATTCCCCAGATATTATTTTAAATTATAAAAATTACCACTCAAAATTTTAGACTTTTAAAAAATTAATTTGTACATCTAGCATTCAGAGGATAGTCAAGAGAGATGTGGGATGCTGTCTTCTGGCCTTGTCATGGGTAGAATAATCATGAACCCTAGAGAGTGTGATTAACTAGCTGTTGTTAACTATATACGATTAACACAGGATCAATACAGCTGAAGCCTGGTCTTGGCTGAAATCCAGGGTAAATGAGTCTGTACAAGCCCTACCTACCCCTTACTGAAGAGCTAATGCTGCAGAAGAGTTTCTCTGGAAGGGAAGAATCTTTTTTTTTCAGGTTGTGGCCACTGTTAAGTTTGTCATGTTCCAGTGGATGGCCCCTCACACACATGGCAGCACTAAATGAACTGTGTGGTCATCAAACAATCAAAATCCCAAGAATTTTGAAAGGACACGTTGGGGTAGATAAGGGGAAGTTCAGAGGGGCAAAAGTTTTAGTAGGATGTATTTCTTACACACATATGTGAAATTCTCAAGAATAAAGTCTTTAATTCTAAAAAGAAATTAATTTATAAAAATCAGTGCATACTTCTGTGAGAATATATTGTCTATAAGAAAATTGTAAGTGCAGAAGTTATATTTTACCATGTGAATAAACTTTAATGGTGAAAAAGGAAAATTAATTTGCAAATTGAAAATTTTGTTATTATTTTAATTAAAACACCAATATTTGATTATATCCATGCCTCATATTAATGTTACCACGTAGAAATATTTTTTTCCTCTGAAAAGCCAGCCTTTTCTTCTCTTCACTATGACATCCTTTTTTTAAGTTATTGTCTTTTTGGCTACCCATTTTCTATATATTCTATGCTTCCTTTTTATCATAGTTCTTTGACCAGATGATCATTCTTTTATTTATCAATAGTGATAAAGGGTAGTACATTTTTAAATGTTTTTGAAGGATATTTTCTTTCAGAAATTTTATGATCCAGGAAATCCCTATTCTAGGGATCACTGGCATATAGGTATGAATAAGTACAGATTACACAAAATATGATTACACTGACATGTAGCTTGTTCCCTCTTCAGAATTGTCCTTGTGATTGTATAGGGGGTTATGTAAGAGGGAAGGGCTTGTTTGTATGCAAACATGCAAAGTTTATTTAACTAGTAATATACCCCTTTTTTCTAGTTTTTTTTTTTATTTTGTGAAGATTTTACAGCCTGAGTGTGTCTTCACCCTTACAATGTTCTCCCTAATCTCACAACCAAACTTATTTAGTCACAAATCCAGAAGACACCTCAGTCCATCTCTATAGATACGGATTTGAGGACAATCAGTAGCAAACGACAATTTAGGCTTCCCGTCTAGTTCTACAGCAGTCTGGGTAAAGGCACTAAATAGTAGCTACCTTTGCTATCATTATGCCTCAAGAAATTTTCTTTTAGGCTTCTGTGTTTAACATTATGGAGAAAACAGAAAAAAATGCAGAATTACTAATCCACTCAAAATGTTTTCCTTTTCCTAGGCTTGATTACATATTCATGGATAAGTGTAATGAAATTTCACATGTTAGAGGAAAGAATAAGGATCTAAATAAAGTTGAGACAAGAAGACATCATCAAAGGAGGGCCATTTGTGTGAAGATTGAGGGTTTAGCTTATCTATCTCCAGTTGTCAATATCCTATGCAACATAAAATTTAATAATGGCTTGACTTTCATTAAATAGACTAAAAACAAGTTTTATTTTTAGAATTTACTATATGCAAGATTGTTTCTATAGAACATTAAATGTAGCCAAGAAATGGTATATAAACAAGTCAACATGGTCAATCAACTATTTATATACTTCAAAAGGAAACTGAACAGCATAAGTTATAGTGAAAATGAGTTATCTAACTAGAAAATGTGTCACAATAATAAGAATAAAATAATTCCCTGTTAATGACTGTGGCAAAATACATGCTTTTAAGAGAAATTTTAACTCAATGTATCTAAAACAAAATTTCCCTGATAATTTAAACTGGTAATAAACCTAGAAATAAAAAATAATAAAGATTGTTTTTGAATAGGAAATCCTCAGGACCAGGTAGTAGTTATTGATATTGTGCAGTAAAAGAAAAAAAAAACTACAATTACTTCAGCTACTTTTTTAACAGAGGCTGCTTACAAGGAAAACTTACAAGGAACCTGTCTTCCGTACAAGATGGCTTTTTATGAGAGCTTCAATGCTTCAATGAGTGTTTCTCCGATCTGATCTACTCCCTCCTTCCCTCTGCACATGGCATTTTTCAAGAAATAAACACATACAACACAAGTGGAAAATATACCTTGTTCTATTTCTGTTTTCCAGGAGGGTGAACTTCTTTGGCTCACTGGAGCTATAGATTTTTCAAGATGTATGCTTCAGAGTGATGCAATTTTTCCCTTAAATTACCAGAAGACTGAAAAAAATTATTAATTCAGAATTTTATATTCTATCTATAAGTTACAAAGAAACTCCTTGTTTGTGTATATTTTTTAGCTGTTAATAATTAAAACAATTATATCACTTCCCCTGTCCATGTCTTCTCCTTAAGCCTTCTCATGTCACCCCCTTACTCTCTCTCAAATTCATGGTATCACATTCCTTAATTGTTACTGCTACATATATGTATGAATAAATATGTAAATAAAACTTGCCTAGTGTATTGTGTGCATGTATAAATAAATATGCAAATACTACTTGCTTAGTCTATTTAGTATTTGTGTATTTGTTAATAAAGATGTAAATACAACTTGCTTATTCCATTTAGTGTGAGTGTGTGTGTGTGTGTGTGTGTGTGTGTGTGTGTGTGTATGTGTTTTTAGGGCTGACCACTTAATATTGGATAACCACTAAAGGTGCTCACCTCCTCTCTAGGCAGGTATTAATTGCTTGTAACTCTTCATCTAAGATTGATGATTCTGTATATTTTGCTAAAATCTTGTAGGTGAGAGTCCATGAAACATTCTGTAGATGAATTCTACAAGTTCATTTATTTTTCACAAAAATCTGTTATAATTTTTGTTCTTGTTTTTGGTCTTAGTAACTTTCTAACTGCATCCTGATTAAATAATAATAATAAACAACTTGGTTGCAATGGGTAAATTGCCCACCTTATGAAATACTTATTGTACAAATGACTTCCTCTTCGTTGATCAGTGTAGCTTTCCTATAAAAAAAATGGGTAAATGTTTAAGAAACTACAAGACTATTTATCCCACTCTCAGCATTCCTTAGTTTCTAGTAGTACTTTGTGTAAGGTTGAGGCCTCCTGGAATTTCTTCTATCCATTAAACATGTCTGCTGTTTTCCTTGTTCGCCCTTGTCCAATACAGAAGGTCAACTGTTCTGTATTGCAAGTGTCAATATACAGACTAAGGAGGTTGCATTTAAAAATATATGTGTACATATATTTTAATATATATTATATAGAATATAATATTCCATATATGGAATATATATTCATATAACAGCAATTATTGAACAAAGAGATCATGAATTTGAAGAGAACAATAAGGACTATATGGAAAGGTTTGGAGAGAGGAAAGGAAAGGGAAAATTATGTAATTATATTATAAACACAGAAAGTATAAGAAATAATAACAATATAAAAGAATATACAAATGGGGCAGAACAACCATTTAACTATTTCAACATGGAGCTGTTTTGAGTTTCTCTGTTACTTTCATATTTCATTTGGAAAGGTAGTGCTTTCTGAATTACTGAACCAGAAATAATGCACAAAGGACATCATAATAATTGAAGTTCCTAAATATATGATACTTGTATTATTGCACTATGAAGGGAATACTTGTTTATTCAATAAATAATATCCCCTGTATAGCTGGACACAGAGAAGGAACTGGGAAGGGAAGATGGTTTGGGCCCTCAAGTTTACATTTGGTGCCTGATGCTTGCCATTGCTCTCCCCTGGGAATTCACTTATATGAGTTCAGAGCATCTCCAATAAAGTGCAGTGAATGGGAAAGAAATGTGTGCGGGGAAAGCAATATCTCATTAATTGATTTTCTGATGGAAATAGGCTATATTTCTCCTGAGGTGTCAAACACATTTTGTCAATTGCTTTTGAGACAGTGTTATTCAAATTTTTAGCAATTCATTGTTTCATATGAGCAATTACTAATAATTAGGTGCAATAGGTGCTTGGAATATGGAGTGCTACAAAAAATAGGAATGTGTTATATCATCAGCAAACTTATGGAACCTTTTCAAACTATTAGTGGGTCACTATCTCTTTAGGAGTTCAGGAAATGTTCAAAAGAAGTGTTCTAAAGTTCATCTATTTTCCACAAATTCTGTTACCTTTTATTGCTCTGGACATTAGGAACTTTCTACCTACCTCCTATGAGAACAGAAATTGCTCAGACAGAAAAGTCATAGTGTACTATTATCTGAGGAAATACATCTTCTGATTCTAATTTTCATTTTTCATCCCCTCATCTGCCTTTTCACTCAGTTAACACCTTCAGCGTTTCACTAATGAGAAAAATATGAGAATGATAATAAATTCACATTGATCATGATACTTCCATTTGTAATCTCTATCCATATCTCTATATAGAAATAATATACATATATTGTATGTTTAGTGTATATAGTTCCCATTACACACATACATACACACATATACACACATACACATGCATACATGCATACATACAAACGTGTACATATAAAGAGAGATAGATGAGGATTTAAATACATACTAAAATATGTATGTTAGACTCCTTTGTAAAATTACAACTCATTAATGGTGATATTTTGTTTCATTGTTAGATATGTAACATTTATAAACACAAAAACTAATGTTAGAAACCTGTGATCTACCCATGTTTGGTGACAAATAAATAATATATAGCTAAGAACAAATGGCATTACAACAACGAAATGTTTTTTTAAAATGTACCACTGAGCTACAGCAATAAAAATAATAGGACAATCTATAAAAGGAGACATGCAGTTGAAAGGAACAGAATGTAGTGTGATTAATTAAAATATGCTATAACACACAGGAAAGAGCAATTTAAATAAATGGGCAATATACATATTCACATGTAGGAGAAACAGGAACCATATATAACGCTGATATAAAGATCCCCTCAAATTAATAAAGACTTAAGCACATGGCCTAAACCTTTCAAAACAATTTTAACATTACTTTGGGCATTGATGTTTCTAGCTGTCAATCTAAAAGCCCAGCAACAAAGAAAAAATGATGGCGACTGTGAGAAAATAGAATTCTTCTGTTCAGCAAACAAGCCCAACTAATGGCACAAAAAGATAGCATGTTGAATTGTAGAAAATATTGACAAGTTGTCTGATAATGAACTATTGTTCAAAATAGATGTGATAAAAAATTAACAAACAGAAAAGAAACAATCTGATTAAGAAACTCAATGGATTCCTTAAAGTAATCTGGAATGATTTTCCCAGAAGGAAAAAGGTACATGTTCAAATATATTTGATTTTATTAACTGTCATGTTAGAATAAGTGTTATGAAAGAGACAACAAAAAATATTGATGAAAATGTGGGAAAAAAAGGATCCTTTACCTTTACCTTAGTGTTAATTGGCACAAACATTATGGAAAATATCGTGGAGATGCCTCAAAAAAAATACCTACTGTGCAAACTTGTAAACTCTAATTCTACAACTGGATTTATTGCATGGAAATGAAATCAATACATCAGAGTGATTTTTGCATTTTCTAGATAATCCAGAATTAGCAGAAAAGATATTATTTTATTGTTTTCTGTTCATCACATGATAAGAGAATAAAGACAATGCTGCATGACCATGTGTGTGTGCGTTTGTGTGCAATGAAAAGTTAGTGAGCTTTAATAGTAAATAAATTCTATTGATTTTAACAATACGTATGAAACTTGACAATGTCATGCAAAGTAAAATAAGTCAAGAAAGAAAAATGAGCTCTGCATAATCCTACCTCTACAGAGGCCCCAAAGTATCAAACTCATAGAAGCGGGAGTGGGGCTTCCAGTTTGAGAGACAGGTAGAAGGGGAAAATCGTGATGAGAGAATATGAAGCCCCAGTTATGTAGGATGAATAAATTTGAAGATTTAGTGGACTCTACAGCAAACTGTGTTTCATAAGTACTCACTTAGTCCCCAGTAATTATCACACACTTCCAATATATTAAAATGTAAATGTTCTTGCCACAAAAAGTCATGTATAAGGAGATGAAAATGTTAATTTGATTGTTAAATTCATTTCATGGTGTATATTTGTATGAAAACACCAGATTGGATAGCATACATAAAAATTTCATTTATATATTTCCTTAATAATATGATAAAATAAAAACAAGAGATGAAAATTCCTAATCAAAACAATAATCATTCTTTTTAAAGATTATTTGCCTTCCTCACACACAAATAACAAACAGTAGGAATCATTCTTTAAGTCCAGTAACAGAAAGTTATATAGTTAGAACTAATTTTGAAAAATTAGGAGAACACAGATAGTAAGTTTTAAAGATGGATCCTGGGAACCAGGATATTGGAAACAGTATCTGTTATTTCATATAATTATATATATATGTACATATAATATTGAAACAAAGTCAGATATATACAAACGTACTGAGAAAAACATGATAACTGCTTTAAACTAGTATGATTGTTAAAATTTTTTATCTGTGTAAGAGTGATTTTTGAGGTCAAAAGGAAAAGAAATCCAGGCTTTGTCAGCATTTTACCATTACAATATTTTATAAGGAAGTCATGGCACTGTTTGGAGAATTTCCACAAGGCTGGTATTTATTAAACCTAAAGTTAAAATTACTTTCTTCACTTTTATTGGAGTACAAACATTTTGTAGTGTTTGTCAGGATAGCTTTATAAGAGACCGAGAAATGATAAGTGGTTATGTGATGAACTGCTACTAGAGGAGAGCCAAAGGGATTCTGGTTTCTGCTGTGTATAAAGGATGACATTCAGGATTATAAGGCATATTACTTTTCTCCACACAACTCTCTTGAGGTTGAATCTGGGACACTCTCACCATCTATGGCTAGTTGAAAACAAAGATTATGTTTCACCTTTCTAAATCTTGCTGGAACATAATTAAGCTGTGCATTTCAGTAACAATAGATTGTTTTCCTAATTAAGTAGCTGAAATGATAATTAATTGAGGAAGGATATAATACAATTAAAAATTAAAGTCTGAGACCTCCAATTATTATCTGATTATGTTTCCAAAAAATGTAGATCAACCTCTTTATATTTAAGAAAGATCACTGACTGCCTGCAAAACTACAGTTGCCGAGCATCCTTCCTCCCTTAATCTCATGTGGAGGTGGTGAAACCTGTAGGAGAGGGCTGTTTAAGGTGCTGTGTAAACATAGAGGAGAACATGTGTTGTAGTCCTGGAGCAAAGGCAGGAAAGTGATATTGTGAGCATAGTTAAAGCAGACACAAAAATCACTCAGTGAGAAAATATAGTTCAAGTTTTCTTGTGGGAGTAGACCCAAGAATGCTGAACAAGAGAAAAATATTAGCAAATCAAATGCAATTATTCATAAAAAAGAATACAACATCAGAATCACATAGTGATTTATTCCAGAAAAGCATATCTGATGAAACATTTTTAAATGAACCAAAATATTTCACAATAAATCAGAAAAAATATGCATCAGGAGATGCAGTAACTACATCTGACTAAATTCAAAATCCAATCAGGATAAAAAACAACAACAACAACTCTTGGGAAACTAGAATTGAAGAGAATATATTTAATGGAACAAAAAGTTTCTAAAATTAAAAAAAGTACATTAACATAATCATATCTAGTTAAGAATTATTGCATTATTTTTTCTGAAAACAAGGCTAGAACAAGCTGTTCATTATCATCATTCCACAGAAGGTCAAAGTCACTACAGTAAGGACAAAAATAGCCTTGTTTATGGATTGCTTGATTGGACATACAGAAAATCTAAAGCAATCTCGTCTGTTTGAATTGAAGCAATTACAAGTAGATTAGTCATCTCAAAGAGTCAATACATAAAATGTTTTTCCTATATGCCAGTGATAGCAACAGAAATATAGAAAAAGCCACTTGAAAAGAAGACCATGTATAATGGCATATTTCAATTCCATTTTCAGAATAAAATTAATGAAAGATGTGAGAAATATTCAGACATTTTAAAAATCTGTGTAAAGATGTGAAGATCATAGATGTCATTTATCAACAAATTAATCGATAAAGTTACCCCAATCCTAAAATTGCCAATGACCTTTTAAAAAATGATAATTTTATTCTATAATTATTATGGAAATACAAAGACTAAAATATTTTAAAATACCATGAAAAAGGTAAATGGACTTAAAAGACCAAAATATTGTACCTTATTTTAAAGCAACAAAATTGAGGCTGTATATGGCAATGATAAATCACTAGATATAAGAATACTGAAAGTTTGATACAGAAATAAATACATCATATATATGGCAAATATGCAAATGTATTTATGATAGTTCCATTTCTAATATTTCCAAACTATAAAAGTTCAATCTACAATAGAATTGAAAAATGAGTTTTAATTTATTGATAAAATCAGATACCAAATAAGTCTGAAAATGAACAGAATATTGTTGAACACAACAGTATATCTGACTTTCATAAAATCTTACAGTATGTAGGTATGATTCTTCATTGATGAAGTTCATTAAGAGTAACATTAGTTCAAGGAAATGATTCAATACTGTTCTGTATTGCTTAATGATAGAACCTGAGCAGCGAAATGTCACAAAGGGTTATTCCCAGGATTTCAAATCTAATGGAGTTTTCCCGTACATATTAGTTTATGACTCCTGCTTTCTTCTAGGATATGATAATATGTATAATTTTTATCCCATTCCTGCTTCATCATTAATGTCACTTTCAGAACAGACTTGTCTTCTAGTTTTACAGATTCAGACATGGAAAGAAATTTAGCCCAGAATTGACTACACTCAGAGTCCCACCTATGCTTGATTTAGACATTTTAGGTGATAGAATACACATTATAGTTAGTGAGATAAGGTGAGATCATGACTCCAAATCTATACTTCCATGGTTTAACAAGGTAAGAAATTTATTTTGTATATCATAAATGTGATATTGGAAATTTGGAAAGTAGAGTATACATTATGGAAGACAGAATCACAACATATTAAACATTCCTAAATCTTAGAGTTCATTCCCTATACAAATTCTATCTTATTTGGAAAAATGGAATTTTTCAGATAGAAATTATCTTGGATTGTCTGGGTGGGCCAATGCAATCACAAGGATTTTTACTATGGAAATACAGAATGCCAAAGCAAAGAAAATTAAAACGCCAATATATTCAGTGGTTAGAGTGATGTGCTTTGAAACTGGAGGAGGGTTCTTGAGACAAAATGGTGGACTACCTGCAGAATTTGGAAAAACTAGCAGATTCTTCATTAAACTTTTTTTAAAGAGTGTACACTAAGGGCCTGGAGAGAGCTCAGTCATTAAGAACAGTTGCTGCTCTTATGAAGGACTTTGGGTTGGTTTCAATACTCACACAGGGAAGCCCACAATAGCCTCTAACTCCAGTTTCATTGTATCCTATACACTCTCTGGGTTTTCATGTGTATCTTTATGCACATGCTGTGCAAACATATACTTAGGAACAGTTACACACATATGTGTGTACATACATATTTATTTCAAATAGAATGTAGACTAACAAATAAATTATTTGACATTTCTAACTATAAGGATTATAATAATGTTTTTTGCAATTTTATTCCCCTAATATTGTGATAAGCTGTTAAATCAACAATGGAAAACTAATATTTTAATTCCTTTCCTAAATAGCTGAAGATCAAGGTGTATATCTCAAGCATTGGACTGGTTATTGAACCTATGCCAGCAAATAAATAATTAAAAGGCCTCATCTTATGAGGTCATTATTATCCTGGAGCCCAAATCAGGTTAAATGTAAAAGAAAAATAATGCACAGGTCTATAACCTTCATGTATATAAATGCAAACAAAATGAGTTGCAAAATACTAGCAAATTGAATAAAATGAATTGTTAGCCATGCCCAAATAGCACTAGGAGGCAAGAATGTGTCAATAACACGCATCAACAAATGTGACTGATCATATTAAGCAAGCAAAAACTCATATTTCTTTTTTCCTTTTTTACATCTATTTACTTATTTATTATATTTTTGTTATATAAAACATTTTTAAAATTGAAATAAATTTGGATTATATTCTTCACCTGCTCAAGTTCTTTAAGATCCTCCCCCTTCCTGCCCACCCAATTTCGAGTTCTTTCTCATAAAATAAACAAAAACCCAATACAACAACAAAGCCAACAAAACAAAATTAAAACCATAAAACTGTAACAAAATAAAAAAATTAGAGTCCAAAATTGCAGAGTTGCACAACTACCGAACATGAGGCCTGTCCTGGATTAGATGATATGCCAGAGTGACTCCACTGGAGAAAACTGGTTTTTCCCCTCCCAGCAGGAATAAGTGACACCTCAGTTGCTAACCTTTACCCTAGAGGCTAGGTTTCCATTCATTCATTCATTCATTTTTCTGAAATATTATAAAATAAAATATAGTAAGTTAAAACAAAACTTTTCAGTTTCTTCAAAACAAGCCAACAGAAGGAAAAGAACCCAGGAGAAGGCACAAGAATCAGAAACTCACTTATTTTCACACACAGGACTCCCATAAAACCACTAAACTGGGAGCCATAATATATATTCTGAGGACCAGGTGCAGACACATGCTGCTTCAGTCTCTGTGAGTTCATATGAACATTCTTTATGTTGATATAGAGGGTCTTGTTTTCTTGGTGTGCTCTATCCACTCTAGGTCTTAAACTCTTTCTACCCTCTGTTGCTGGGATTCCCTGAGCTGTGAGAAGAGGTATCTGATGGAGATGTCCCCATTAGGACTGATAGCTGGCTTCGAATCCATATTTGTTACTAAATGCTGCAGGAGGAAGTTTCTCTGATGGTAGTTGATTAAAGCAATGATCAAATTAATCTTTCTGGGTCCAGGATATCTCAACCGGGATGATGTTTTCCTATTTCCATCTATTAGAATGCAAATTTCATGATCTCATGTTTGATAGCTGAGTAATACCACACTGTACAAATATACTACATTTTCCTTAACCATTCTTCTGTTGAGGAACATCTAGGTTGTTTCCAATTTCTGATTGTTATGAATAAAGCCATAATGAACATGGTTAAGTAAGTGTTTTTGTGATAGGATGAAACACTCTATAGGTATATGCCTAAGTGTGGTATCCTGGAACTTGAGGTAGGATGATTCCCATATTCCTGATGAACTGATACACTTATTTCCAAAGTGGCTGTATGAGTTTGCACTACCACCAGCACTGTATGAGTGTCCATATCCTCTTAGTCCACATCCTTGCCTGCATGAGCTGTCACTTGTTCTACTGGTCTTAGCCATTCTGGCATGTGTAAGATGGAATCTCAAAGTAGTTTTGACTTGCGTTTCCCAGATGGCTAAGGATGTTGATCATTTATTTCAGTATTTCTCGAACACTTGAGTTTCCACTATTGGGAATTCTCTGTTTAGATTTGTAAACCATTTTTTTTTTTTTTTTTTTTTTTTTTGGTTTTTCGAGACAGGGTTTCTCTGTGTAGCTTTGCGCCTTTCCTGGTACTCGCTTTGGAGACCAGGCTGGCCTCGAACTCACAGAGATCCGCCTGCCTCTGCCTCCCGAGTGCTGGGATTAAAGGCGTGCGCCACCACCACCCGGCGTAAACCATTTTTTAATTGGGTTATTTATTTTCTTGATATATAGTTTCTCAGGTTCTTTATATATTTTGGATATTATCCCTTTATTGAATACAGGATTGGTAAAAATCTTTTCCCATTTTGGAGGCTGCCACTTGGTCCTAATGATGATATTCTTTGCCATTCAGAATCTTCTCAATTCAATAAGGTCCCATTTATTAATTATTGATCTTAGTACCTGTGCTAACAGTGTTCTATTCAGAAAGACCTTTCCTGTGTCTATGAGTTCAAGGTTATTCCTTACCTGCTGTTCTATCAGGTTCAGTGCATCTGGTTTTATGTTGAAGTCTTTGATACACTTTTGTTTGTTATTAATTAAATTTATTCATTTACTTTACATTTGGACCACAGTTTCCTTTCCTCTCCTCCCATTCCCTCTCCCCTTTTCCTCTTCCTCTCAATCACTCCTCTGTTTCTATTCTGAAAGGGTCATGTCTCAAAAGAGTCTCAACAAAGCATGGCATATCAAGTTGAGGTAGGACTAAGCTCCTACCCTTGTATTAAGGGTGGGCAAGGCAACCCGATATGAGGGATACTGGCCCATTGTATCAACTAAGCAGTACTCATAGGGGCTCATAGAGACTGAAGCAACAATCAAGGAGCCTGTAGGGGTCTGAGGTAGGCCCTCTACATATATGTTATAGTTGTGTAGCTTTGTGTTCTTGCAAGATAATTAACAGTGGGAGGGGGGTTGTCACTGACTCTTTTGCCTGCTCTTGGGACCCTTTTCCTTCTCCTGAGTTACCTTGTCCAGCCTTGATATGAGGGTAAATGCTTAGTCTTATTGTAACTTGCTATTCCATGTTCAGTTGATATGCCTGGGAAGCCTGCACTTTTCTGAAGGGAAACAGAGGTGTGGAACTGGGGGGAAAGAGAGGTGGAGAGGTAGGGGTTGGGAGGAGCGGAGGGAGGGAAATCTGTGGTCAGAGTGTAATATATGAATGAATAAAAAAAAGATCATATGATAATATTACACAAAGTGGAAGCATGTAGGTTTTTCTTTTAGATGAGGAGCAAGTTAAAGAAATATATTGTTATCATTTAAATGCAATATAGTAGGTATTGAATTCTTATATTTGGAATTCTTAGCCAGAGCAAGTAAGCAAGAAAAAGAAATATTACGTAATTAAATATCAAAAGAAGAATTTGTTTTCTAATGATACTATGTGTGTATATAATTTTAAAAAGTCTACCTAAAAATACTTTGAACTCATTTAGATATAGTGTTTGTAGTAGTGTGTTCTAATTCTGCCAGAAATAGTGAAATAAATATGTGTTTTTGAAGTATTGGATCTGTTATAGTTTACGAACAGCTATTGGAACAATCATACTGACAATAAAGAATGCACATTCTACACACTGTTCTCAGCACTTTTAGTATAATATTTAAATTAGTACTTAAACTTTCTATAAGCATGCAGTGGAAGAAAAAAACATTATCTGTGGGGTAAAGTGGTGTGAAACTGAGGCAGACAATGCCAGATCACAGAAGAGAAGATCTGGATTCAGTTGAAAGTATTACCCCTAGAACCTGAGATATAAATAACCAGATTTTGAGCAATTGCCTAACTTGACACTGGAAATTTACAGAGATATTTGATGTATACATATAAATTTGAGAAGTAAGTAATTAATGTGGCAGAAAAGAAGAGTGGAGTTTACAGGGGAAAAAAAACAAGTAGAATCAAGATTTCCCAAAATCTCCTGACTTGATATTCTTATAAATACTTTATAAGTCTAATTTTACAGTTATAGTTGTTATTCACTATTTATCTGTAGCATGTTAGGACTTAGTACATCTTTGCTATTTATTTTGTTCGGCTTTTCCACTGTATTGGACAACTGTCACTATTTTATTCACAACATGGTCACCAGCTAGCATATTACCACTTGGCTTACATTTCTATAATAGCTTCTAAGGAAGAAACGATTTATATAGCTGCTTCTAAAGTGTACCAAATGTTGTGTCAGTGGACTACATGGAAACGACTTCTGTGGCTTATCCATTAATAGACTAGTGGGTCTTCTTTCACCACTGACTGCCATTTCTGCAGTAGAATCACTATTTGGAGTGTTAGAGTATGGGATAAGCCATAGTCCTCTTTATCTAGATATAGATATCAAATAGTTTTAGTAAAACATTCTCTATAGAAATGTAGAGATTCACCTAACACCTTTTGCAAAATACGTTTCAGCTTAGCTTCTCCAGGTCGTGATCTTTGTCCTTTTGTATCTGGTGCAGTGTATACTGAGCTGCTGAATGGATTAATGGAGGTATAAGATCATATCTACTAATTATTACTCTCTTACAAAGTAATGAGCAGCCAGGCAGCAGTGGCACATGCCTTTAATCCCAGCATTTGGGAGACAGTGGCAGAAGGATCTCTGAGTTTGAGGCCAGCCTGATATACAGAGAGAGTTCCAAGACAAGCTCCAAAGCTATAGAGAGGGACCCTATCTTGACACCCCCCACACACAAGAAACAAAGAAAGAAACAAAGAAGCAAACATGAGCAATTGTTAGGATAATGATAACAGATATAGCATACATCAGAAACAAATGTCAACATGAGTTGTTGGATACAGATTATATCTTATCATGCTTTTCTTGTTCCAACATCTTCCCTCAGTCTGCAACTGTATCCATAACAACTTATTACCCTTCTCACTAACAATCCTGGCCAGCTGGGGTTTCATTCTGATCTCTGTTCCACTCTTCTATTTAGTCTTAGAGATGAGAAAACCCCTTAATCTCAAGGGCTGTTATTTTAGACTCTTAACAAGACCAAAAACTACTTTTATAGAACCTATTTGTGATTATACAGAATATATTCATTCATGTCATCATTGGTTAGTATCTGTATTCTTCATGAAAACAAAGTCCACATGAACAATCATCTCTCCTTTTGATCATGATTATATTAACTAGATGGCATGATTTAAGTGCACAAATTTGAATATATAAAAATAACTGAAGTTTATTCAGTTTCAAGAGATAGCTTATATGGAATTCTAAATTTCATAAAAATTTATGAAATTTATTAGGTTTAGGTTAATCTCAGCCAGGTAGGAACAAGGTGTTTTGTAGATGAATTTCTAAATGGTCTTATTAAATAAAAAACATGGAGCCAGAAATTTGGGTTAAAGCTTTAGAGAGAGCAGAGAAAGCCACCAGTCAACCTTACCTCACCAACTCTGGAGCTTCCAAATGTGAGTTACTTCCTGTCTACCCACACACACATGCCTTGCTTTTCTGCCCTCTCATTGGCTCTCTTAGCCCAGCTACCTCACTTCCTCTTCCTACACAGCTCTGTCACTTTCTGTCTGTCTGTACAGACCTCCAGGTCTCTATGGTTTGGTACTGGGATTAAAGGTGTGTGTCACCACGCTTGGCTCTGTTCCCTAGTGTGGCCTTGAACACACGGAGATCCTGCCTGCTAAGTGATAGGATCAAGGCGTGTCACTGCCTGACTTCTTTGTTTACTTAAAATGGCTGGCCTTTTCTCCCTGATCTCCAGGCAAGCTTTATTTATTAATGCACAAATAAAATATCAACACAAATAAAATATTACCACAGTGTTTATGGTACTGGATTAGATACAACATCAACCCAATCAAATATCAACACAAATACATTTCATTCAGTCAAGGTTGCATAGGTACAAGCTGAAATCATTTTTTTGGTTGTTTTTTTGCTATATTATTTTCTTACAAAAATGACTTTAAATGATCTTAGAAATAGAAATTCATTTTTAATTGAATTATCACTTTGTCACATGTTTTATTTTTGTTCATGTTGTGGGAGTAATCTAATGATTCATTTAATATTTACTATGCATTTTGGGTAGCTTTCCAAAATCCCCAAGAATGTCATTTAAAGAAAACTTAAATTTAGTTTTCACTAAACTAGTTTTGAAAATAAAATTTCAGTCTTTTTTCTTCTCATAGTTCTTTTTCATGTATAAAAGTGCATTTAAGTAAATATCTAAAACTGGTTTTAAAATGGTAAGAGAATCTTGAATTGCATTTACATATTTACTGCTCACATACTGCTGTGCTGGTAATGGCAAATGCAGAGTTTATTCAAATATTTGTCTTTGAAGCACATGTGTGAGGTCAAAGAATATTCAGGTTGTTCTGAGCTCCTTAGCAAACAGAAAAAAAAAAGGAAAAAAGAAGTCCACACAAATGAAAATTGGAGAAAGATTCCTAAAATACACTTGGGCTGTGTAATGCCAAATTATACTTGGACATTTGTTATATTCAACTCAGCAGGCTGAGGTAGCTCATCAATGTGATAATTATAACTAAATATGAATACAAAAGGAACTTGAAGAGACGGCTGCTATGCAGACTACTTTTATGGACAGGCCAAATCAACTCTATTAATATACACGTTGAAAATGTTTGCAATTTGTGAGTAAAATTTTAACATTAGCATAGAGACTACAGTATATTTAATATAACATAGAAATTAATATTTAGCTAGCATCAGTAAAAACCCCTCCTTGAGGCATTATTTACAGTTAATGCTTCTTAATGGAGGCATGCCATTGCCTTCAGTTCTGTTGACACTAGTAAGTAGCCCTTTCTCCAATAAACTTTCCACACCCGTTTGTGGGCAATGAACTCCAGTTAAGCCCAGTGGGCCACACAGAAAAATAAGACATAAAAAACGGTAGGCAGACTTGTTGAAAAGAAGGGTTCCAACAGGAAAGTTAAGGGGTGAGAGAAGTTATTGAGGGTAATAAAGGAATACAACTCATTACAAAAATGTATAAAACTGCCAAAGATTTTTAATATGTATAGAATAACATACATTGTAATTGATCTTGACATTTAAACTTTTATTATTTCATTTATTTTTGACATTATAATATAATTGTATTATTTCCACCCGTGCTTTCCTCCATTCAAACCCTTCTGTATACTCTTCCTTGCTCTTTCAAACACATGATGTCTTTTTTTAATTGATTACATCTACATATTATACACACACACACACACACACACATATATATATATATATGTACTTAGAATATATATTCCTAATTACCTCCAAGCCTGTATGATGTTAACTGTATATATGTGTTCAGAGCTGACCATTTGTCATTGGATAACCAATTGGTATGTTCTTCTCCGGAGACTATTTCTCTCATTCTCAGCATTGCTTGGTTTCCTGCAGTCTATGTGTGGGGTTGGGTCCTCTTTGTACTTCTCATGTCCACTTTAGCATGTCTGTTGCTGTTGTCCTTTTTCAGCTCATGTTTAAACAGTCATGTTGGTAAGATTTATGGATCTATCTTCTGATATTCCTAGGAGACACAATCTCACGGCAATCTCTCCTGTCCTATGTCTGTTAAAGTCCTTTACCCCTTCTTCTAGATGTTCCCTAAGCCTCAAGTGAAAGAGTTGTTTTGTAAATGTATCCACTGGGACTCTATTTTGATTGGTTATGCTTGTCTGTAATGATTTCCACCTGCAGCGAACTGAAGTGTCAATGATGAAGAGTTAATACTACACTATCTGTGGCTATAAGGGTAGATATTCAGAATGTAGTTAGTGATTGTGCTGCTTTTGTAAGTGGTGGTTGTAGCTTTTAAAGTTCCATGACTTTACTGTCCTTTTGTAGGTGGCTAGGTTTCCAGTATTAGGCATGATTTACCTCTTGCTGAGCAGGTTTCAAGTCTATCAAAAGAGATGTCAGTTACTGCCAAGGCATGTGTGCCACTACTGAGCACTTAGAGCTATTTTATCATGTTGGTCCTTGATATAATTCATAGGCTTCATAACTGAGTAGGTTTGTTAGGTTTTGAGCCATGAGTGGGGTTTCTCAATTCCCAAACCATTGTTTTTAAAATGATGTGCTCATCTGCATGTCTATGTATATGTGTGAAACTTTCAGACCTTGTTTTATTTCCTTCTGGTAGGAAACCTTGTCTGCATTATCCTAACTGGTATGATACTTATTCCTGAAGAACATTATTCATTTTAGTTTAATTTCATAATTTCAATAGGATTTATGTATTGGTTGACAATAGTTCTGCAATTAATTTTACCTATGTGAACCGCAAAATCTATTTGGAATATGGGGATAGGTGATTGTCAGAATATGTTCCATATTAACAACCAATAGATCATTTTTTCTTATTTTCTTAAGTTTTGAAATAAAATATATTAGCCTTCAATAATTTTAGCTAAAGTAAATATTTGGTAGTATTTGCTTTCCCCTGTTCTGAATTTGGCTTCATCAGCATTAGTTTTTCAGTTCATAGGGAAATGATTTTGTGGATGGGGTATGGCTTCTGTGGTCCAGAAACTTACCAGTTCTGTGATCTTGACTCTTGACTGTCAATCCTATTGTCTGTAAATGTCATGATGAGTCCTACCCTACTTAGCTATTTCAGATTAATATAATAGAAATAAAATTTTTGACAAAATGTAAATACTCCCTGATTGTGATTCCATTATACTTCTAAAACCAATCAGTGAGCCATTTTTAATTAAAATACATCATGTGTACTTAATCCAGCTCTTGCATCATAGCACTTATATTGGTGGGTTCTAAGGATGATGACAGAAAATTGTAACATGTCATCTGAACCATGATGAAGTATAGCCTTTAAAGCTTTATACAGACAAATGCTAAATCCTGTAGCACATCCATCATATATTTGTTCCCTCATTTATAAAAATAAAAACTTGATATAAATTACCCCTACACATTGCACATACACAACAAATAAAAATTTACATGAAGTAATCCCTTGGTTTCCAGAGGGAATTGGATTTAGGTCTCCCTGTGCATACCAATCATTGATACTCAAATTTCGCACACAAAAAATGGCAAAATATACTGGTTTTCCTGTATGCTTTAAATCTCCTCCATATAACCTACAATATCTATTATAATGTGATTTTTATTTAAAAATTTGAAATGTTATATGAGTAAAATTAATGACAAGAATAACATCTGGGACTAGCAAGGAAGCCTCGCAAGGAAAGGTACCTTTGCACCAAGCCTGAAGACTTGAATTTGATCTTTGTAACCCACATGGTGGAAGGAAAGACCTAAGTTTTACAAGTTGTCCTCTGACCTCCACATGTGCACAATAGTACAAATCCCACACACTGATAAATAAAAGCACTAAATTTTTAAAAGAATATATTTTATGCACTTTTGTTACAAATACAATTTCTTTTTCAGATGTAATTTATCAATGGTGTGTTCAATTTGCAGACTTTTGAACCACAAGATGGGGAAGGTTGACAGTAGATAAAATACAAGACAGGGCAAAAAATAATTTAAAAAAAAAATAGGAAACTAGATGGTGATCCTGTTCAAGCCTAGAAAAAAGAAAGTACACATAAGCTTGAAGGAAGAAATTACCTAAAAAACACAGAAAATGAAAGGAAACACCCTAGGAAATGAGCAACTGTGTAAAAGTTTAGTTAGCATTTATGTCTCCATGGAAGTTGGTCTGCCTGCTCCTCATGGGCTCTTTGCTGGCCAGCACCCTTGTTTTGATTCTGCATATCCTGTTCAGATCTTCTCCAATTAGCTGACCACTGGAGCAGCACTTACCCCACAAACACACCAGGACTATGCTTTACTAGTGTAGCTCCATAGCACTCAGCAGCTCTATGTGTTTTAATGCAGGGTGAAGGATGGACAGACAGATGATAGGTGGTTGGACAAATGGGTGAACAGGTGTTCAGACAGACTGAAGATATTAGTAGAAGGATAAAAAGTATACACATCTCATTTTACAGCTCTGATATGAAAATGCAGTCCAAAATTTTCATAGTCACAGAAACTAATATGACAACAGAATCGGTTTTTATTTCCTTTGTAAACACAGCACAGTCCCTTCATCTCAACACACAAAATCAAAAGCTTAGGCGTAGAGAGTGTAATATGGATTCCTCCACACCATCTTCTAGACTATGTAGACTGCTAAAGCAAAATGTAATAAGCTGCTTGATAGTCCAGTAGAAATATATTAACCAGAATTCCAGAGACTTTTAAGTACAAGACCAAGGTCTTGGACAATTCAGCACCATGTTGAAGGACATTTTTTTTCCCGGTTCAAGGAAGATAATATCTTTGTGTGCCCTTATGTGGTCTAAAGGGAAGGATTTCTCTAAATATTTCTAACAAGGGCACAGGCCCCATTTACAAAGCTGCCTTCATAATTTAATCACCTCCCACAAATTCTCATCCCAAATACCGTCACCATGAGCATTATATTTAAAAAATATTGCTTGAGTGGGAAGTCACAAAACTGGAAAATAATTAGAAATATACACCAGCAACAGATGTCATTATTGTTTTCATGTTTGTGAGTTAATCTGTTTCTCTTTTCTTTTTCTGAGACAAGTTTTCTCTGTTTGCCCTGACTGTCCTGGAACTCACTTTATAGACTGGACTGGCCTCAGACTCAGGTCCATCTGCCTCTGTCTCCTGAGTTAAAGCCATGCACCACCATCTCACCGTAGTGAGTTAATTCATTCCAAGAACTAGCACTTTAATGGGCTTGTCACCCTAAAGGGATTTGTGCTTCTTTGAGTCTAGTACTACTTTATACCTTTATTGTCTGAGTAAACCATCATTTCTTAAAAATACATTTAAAGGAAGTAAATTTTATGCAAACAAAACTAATTTAGTTCACATTTTAATAATGCTCTTTAATAAATTCTATAACATGCATGTATGTATATATTATTTTCTTCAAATTATTGTATGCTATTAAGTATGTGGGTATAACCAAAGGATGAAGTGAGAAGAGAAATTTTTACTACTCTTCAAGTGCTGCAAATTAATCCAATTATAATTGGAAAGTGATGCATCTGAGTCTGGATAATTAAATATAAGCTTAAACAAAGAGATGAAGCTTAAATACGATTGCACGGGAAGACTACAAAGAGAGGGAGCCGAAGCAAGGGAGAGGCTCCAGAAACACTGCCACTAACGAGTCACTGAAAGTAAAGTCGATTGTGTGATGAGTTGTAAAAGAGACACAATTTAGCGTTGTTTAACATTTGTAAGAATTAAATACTTCAAAAGCTTAATGATTTCAAAGACTTCTTTGATGTTAGAGCACAAGAAACTGGAGAAAGTCCAAAGAAGTGAATAAAGACTTCATAAAATCCAATTATGTTTTTCTAAAAACAAAAGGAAGCCTTTTCCAGATGTACTTAAAATTTTTAATAAAAAACAACCAAGAAGTAGAGACTTGATTTGTTTTCTTGTTTCACTTCAACCAGTCAGGGATAAAAGAGCATTATTCTCAAAATTAATATTATAAGAGCCATTATTACAAATGAAAACAAATGAACTTGAGATAGTTTTATATTTCTCCCTTAAAAACAAAAACAATGATTAACTTAGTATAGAAAAGAAATTGAGGTTCTAGAGGAAATGAAAAGAAATTGATCTTAAAGTGATATTGAATATTTAGTAAAGCTTTATATTATCAGCTATCAGAAAAGTTGATTTCTCATGAATAGATGTGGATCCAATACCAGGATATTTTGGCAAGATTTCGAGTAACTTTATATACATCTGTGGAAGGATGAAGGTATTTTCATGTATTTCCATTCTTAAAAATGTGGGTTGATTCTAATGCAGCAGTTGAAAGTCATGGGGTTGTCACTTGGAACAGATATAGACTTTGTCTCAACAGCTAACATAAACTGTATTTGCAAAAAGGCATTTCAAAAAAGTAAAAGCCTTCATGTCAGACATGAGAAAAGACAGTGGTAACACAGGCCCAACTGGCATGATGAGGAAAAAAAAGCAAGAGAATATGCTCTTAGCATCCCTGTCTTTTCAGGATGAGGATGCCATAAAACCAAGGTTATCTGTTGGCAGATGGTCAAACCAGAGAAGAACTGAGAAGAGAAGAATTAAGATATGGATAACTCACAACACTTAAGGAAAATAGTTTTGAAGAATGTTTTCCAAAGGAAATGTTCTGTGATAACTTGAAAAACCCCAATTTTAAATCCCTGCTGGGAGTCCATGATCCAAATTGCTTGAGGTAATCAAGGTTTCACTGAGTTTTTCCACCAACAGTTCCTAAGTGACACCAGTTGTGTGCCAGCCACCTACTCAATGATCTTGGTGGCATAATATTATATCATTTCAGTTTTTATGTTTGTTTTAAGATGTCTCTGACATTTCAGTATCACTGAGTTTAACTTGTGTCATAATAACATTCTCAGAACTTCTTGTGTCTTGAATTTCATAGAAACTTTTGGGAAAATCACTATTTAATATTTTACAACATATAAGGAGTTGGGACTTTGAGATTTGCTGATAGTCTAGCATTATTGAAATACAGAGAGAAGGCAGATCACCATTCTATCAGAAATAAGGACAGTTGCTAGTGTAACCAAATCAGTTTTGGCTCAAAACTTGAAAGCCCCCAACCCCTGATCTATTAGTATTTCATTTTTTTTTTTTTTACAAATTATTACATTTATTTTCCTAACCTACTAATTCTTATTGACCATGGTTTTTGTGGATTCTCACTTATTTCCTATATAGCTTCTGAAAATAACCCTTCTACTTTACAAGGCATGCTGCATCTGGCTGTCTCTGAAGAACATCAGTCAGATTTGAAGCAGGACCGCATACTTTGCTGTCTGTGAGATTTAACCTCTGAGTCTCACTTTACTGAAACATTAAGTGAGAATGAGGGTGACAATCATAATAGTAAAGCAGTAATAGAAATACATACTTCAGAGGGTAGTTTTTAGTATCTGATGGAGTTATGAAATTTCTCAGTGTCAGCTCTTGTTAAGCCACACAGCATTCACTCTCAGTGGTGATCTTCAGGACACATGGTGTCTTTGAGTTTTGTGCCTTTCCAGATCTCCAGAGGGTTCTTTAATAGAGAGCCCAGAAGTTACCCACAGCACTTATATTATTCAGACTTAATTCTTACAGATGTAATTCCCAAAAAAATTCTCTGTCAGATGTACAGTGTATTTGTTACCATGCTATGGAAGCTTCCTTGTTTCCAAATTTGGGATAGTATATAGGCAACAGAATTAATGTTTGAAAAAGTATGTTTGGCACAAAGATGCATTCTCTCTGTCTCTGTCTCTCTGCCTGTGTGTCTGTGTGTCTCTGTCTCACACACACATATGAGCACATGTGCACACACACACAGAGAGAGAGAGAGAGAGAGAGAGAGAGAGAGAGAGAGAGAGAGAGAGAGAGAGAGAAAGAGAGGCATATATTTATTACTTGGTTGCTCTTAGAAGATCAGATGCTCCCTTTCCATCTGGCTTTCTGTCCCCTGTTCCTTATAACTAACTATGCCAAGGTGGGTGCTTATGGTGTTTTCTTCTCAGGTACGTCTGAGATGCCCAATTCATATAGTCAAAAGTCTTCCAATATTTAAGCCATTAGGCTCAACTGTAAAACTCAAGAGTGTAGGAACTGTATTCTCCAATGTGAGCAAAGTAACATTAGAAAGGATTGATAAAATAGAATCCCTCTATGTATCCTGAAAAAGTCAATGATGATGTGATGGTGCAAGTTTTGCTTGATAAGGGATGTCAGTCATAGGTGAATACATGACAGACAATTTACCTTAACAGTTACGATGATGGCAGGATGAGTTGCTGTTCATATGGGATAAACCTAGATGAATAATGTGATCTGCATAAAAAGTGTTCAAGTTGATAGTAATGATAGAAAATGAAGAACTAATATTGTAAACAGGAAATGCATGGTTTTTACTATTATATAATCCTATAGTAATGCTGAAATTACAGACACTTGTTTCCTTATAGCATTAGTCTATCACTACCTAATAACCATTAACTCTCTTTTTCTCCGTATCATGCATATATACTATATATTTGAAAAATATTTTCTAATTTTGCTGGATTAAAACAGTTTTTATGGTCTGCAATCTACTTGTTATTGTATCTAAGAAAAGAATACTGACTTTTATAAAGGAATCATTGTCTACTTGATATGACTTTGTTTCAGTAATGCTAAGGTATACCTTCACAACTCTAAGTATATATAATTTAATGCAAATCAGAGAACATTTAAGGTAGCCAAGTAAACAAAGGATAGATATGAAAAAATAAGTATTTGAATTAGTAAGGTCATTACACATTTGTATTTGCCTATTTTCTGACTCCATTGATAATTTATAATTTATTAAATTATTTATAATTTATTAAAAATTATATATTATGCAAGTATTTGTTGAGGTTCTACTCTGTACTAGTTTCTAGTCTGAGCTCTTGATAATCTCTGCTAAAGAAAACAAAGTTCTGTAATGAGGAACAAATGTCTCAATAAAAAAGATAATTGAAAACAAGTTAGAGTACACAATCACAGGTGAATGCTAAATATTAATGAGAAAACTAATCAAGAGAAGAGGTTATGGGACACATGCTAAACTATACAAGAATACACAAGTAGGGGACAGATAACTATTCTTTGAGAGGAGATGTAATGCTGTGATCTCTAGCATCCTTGCTGAAGTAGTCAAAAGTAGAGGATGCTGTACAAAATATTGAAAACCTATTGAATGACATTCTTAACATCTCTAATTATGAAATGTAATAATGACTATAATATAAAATGATCTTTACACTCAAATAACCCATCTATTAAGGCTCACAAATGTATTTTCTCTAACTACCTATTCTAACTAAAAAAAGAATTTTGGCAGCTGAAAATGGCCACCTCTGCTGCTCTAATTGAAGGGGAACTTAAAACATAATCCAGATATCTTATTATCTAGACATGCTACACTGTTGTGTGTGGGCCCCCCTTTATTGGAAACAAAAGGGGAAGAAAACCACTTGAGAAGGATTTAACAGCCCCTAACACTCAGGAGTATCTGGGTTAGGAACATCCCTGAGCTGGATGCCCAACAATGTTCTCTGGATAGAGTGCACTGCATATGAATTCCCAGGTGCCCTCCTCTCCTTCTTGTTAGACCATGAAACGTTTTTAGGTAAGGTTTCACCTCAGTACTGTGAAAGTAAAGGACTGGATACTGAAATGAGGTTGCAGGTAGATGGAAGGTTCTAGAAAAACTTTCCGTAAGGAGCAGCAGAATGCCCGGCATGAGTTAGATACTCTTTCAGCCTGAGTACCCAGTTTCAACTGTGTACCCCTCATTTTTTGGTTCAAATGCTAAGCATGCAGTTCTGCTTTTCTGTCAGAGTACACACTGGTTAGGGAAATAGACAACATGGCAAGTGATAACTGCTTCAATAATTAAATATACAAAATTCATGAGGCGGCAGAGGAGGAAAAGATTAAGTAGAATTTCTTAGCAAAATACAGATCGCAGTGTTTTGGAGTGGCCAAAGGATCTGTGAACTCATAAGATACTTTTTTAATATTTGAAAATACCGAACAAGGCTCTTCATGTTTCACACTTTAATTTTCAGCTTACTGTTCCAGCTAACTGCATGAATCTGTTCTTAATTCAGCTTTGCTCCAAGCACAACACTTTAATAGTCTAGATCTTATTAGAGAACTTAAGTAATATTGGTTGGGGGGTTAGAAAATTATATATATTTTCTGGTAGATTTGCATTGGACAGAGTGGGTACAGGCAGTGGCACATCCCTGTAATTTTATGAGAATGGTATTGCCCTGGCTTTCACTGTGTGATTGCTGGTTACCTTCTGTCAGCGAGCAACAGCCTTACTGCAAAGCAGGAGCAGAACCCGTCTCTTTGTCTCCGTGGTCAAATCAATTACTTCTTAGAAAGTCGGCATTTCCCTTTTCAGAATGACCATGTACAGGAGCAAACGCAGACATCAGAGATGTAAGTAGATGCTGACCCAACTTTCTCATATGACTGTGGTGAGAAAAACATACTTGATTTCTTAAAAGACTAATCATGACTCCTTCCGATAGATGCTGGTAGTAAGAAAGATTCTGTAGCTCTTTTAACCCTAACCTTTGTCTTTATCCCTGTTACATGCTTGAAAGATGTTAGGGGAGAGGGGATAATTTGCTTGTTACTATGGTAACCCTTGGAAAGGTTTACAAAATCAACAGAGAAACAGATCCAATGCAGTTTCAGCCTAGCTCAGCAGCCTTCATTCATGCAGGGTGCTGGACAGCTCTTCCCTTCTCTGTGAGTGATAGATTTTTCTTTCTTGGAAGTCTATTGAAAGGTTTGAGAAGCCAGTGTAAAACTTCTATTCATGCCTCCAGTTTCAATTACAAAATCTCAAGGGAAAGAAAGCAGTTCAGAATGGAGGAGGGATAGTTAACTGTGAATGACAAGGTGAATATTTAATAGTCTATGCACTGCCAAACTTCTTGGTCCAGATAATGTTCGTAACGTAGCCCACTATGGACACCATTTCAAAGGGTTAAAGGGAGTAATCTGGAATCCTCCCAAAGGAGCCGATTCTCACTATAAAGGAACGAAGCTAAGTCCACAACATAGATTATTATGGAGCCCAAACCCTAAGGATTTAGCTGAAAATCAAAGACTGATAATAAAACTGTCTCATGGCAAAGCAACATACTTCCCATGAAAACCTTCCCAATTACATCTTTCTCTAGTAAGTAAAACTTTCTTACTTTATCTTTTCTGTTGTGGAAAGTAAATATAATCAGTGAGCTCCAAATGGCCTGTCACTGACTCTGTTTGCCATTTACACAGGTATTGGCAACTTATTCATTAGTCAAATCTGTGCTTTCTAATTCTTCATTACAGTGTATTTAGATGTTATGGAATTATTTAAAAAGCAGAAAAAATATCAGCAGCAATTCATCTGTCAAAAATCCAAAACCTGATAGAAATGCATTGTTGTATCTCATCATTTAATATTTAGTCTACGTAGAACTAACATTGTCCTTGTTCAGTGAAGTTTCATGAGCCACGCAAACCTCTGAGTGCTAGGGCTATCAGCTTGATACTAGCTCTTTCTTATAACCAAGATAAAATACTGGAATCTGCTATACTTTCTTCATAAAAATGATTGGTGTGAAGTCTACAAATATATTGATGATTAATTTCCTTGTCATTTCCTCCTATAAGAATGAATCTAAATTATGCATGTGTTTGAAACACATCTCCTTCCTCTATGCCTGCATCTTTTATACACCTCCTCATTTTTCCCCTTGAGAGTAATCATCGCCTTAATGCATATAGCAAATAAACGATTCACAGAAAAAAATCACACTCAGTCTTTCTCCCACTAAAATGTGCTTGCTGAAGTCTGCGATTAAGCAGCAGGAGGAAATTGTGAATTACAGGAGACAAACCAGGAGATGTATAATTATACAGGCATGAACACAGTAGGGTGAACTAAAATGCTGTAGCTTAAAAATATCTAAGGTGTTTCATATGTTCAATTGTATCAGTTACCCGCACTGTGCTCTATTAACTGTTTCTATTTTCTAATAATGTAAAATATGAGACACTATGGATATAATAAAATTAAAATGTATAAAAGCCTGGCAATAAAAGCTAATAGAATCCTTAAATGAATTTCTATCTTGCACAAATAGTATTTGCAAGAGAAGAATGTAATATGATTGTTTTTCAACCAATAAGTATAGAAGGTGTCTGAATCACCATGTAACCAACTTCCAGGCCATTTCCCTTTCTCATATCATTTATGTGTGTGCTTGATCATGTCAAAAGCATTATAATCTCCTAAGGCAATTGTACTCCAATTAAGGAAATAATTGCACACTTAACAAAATTTCACTGTAGGTAGAAAACAGTGTTTTCTTGTGATCTTCATTTAAATCCAAATAGTTCATAAATTAACCTCTTTTTCTTATATCCTAAAAATTTCATAAAAATCCTCAGTAAAATGACACAACCTCCTTTTAATGTAGTCAGTGATAGGAAGGGAAAGGTACACATGGCTGTGTCAAAGCTTTGAAAAACCAGGAGAGCCAAGAGACTTGTGAGAGAGAATTTAAAATATAATTTGCACTAAGCATTTGAAAATCCTTGTGGGACTTTTAAATCAATTCCTTACTCACATCTGGATTAGCTAGTTGTAATTTTTGCATAAGAGGAGAGGTGGCTAGTGCCACCTGTTTCCTTGATTCGGGGGAGCAGTTCCATTGGAAAATGTCCACCCTCAATGCTCCCTCAATGGTGCCTACCCTTGGTTCTCCCTCAACGGTGCTCACCCTTAGTGCTCCCTCAATGGTGCTCACCCTCGGTGCCCCCTCAATGGTGCCCACCTTCACTGCTCCCTCAATGGTGCCCACCTTCACTGCTCCCTCAATGGTGCCTCCCCTTGGTGCCCCCTCAATGATGCTCCCCCTCAGTGTTCCCTCAGTGGTGCCCAACTCACTCGATGATGACAACTCCTTATTGCACAAATGTAAACCAGCTCTCAGATACATGATTTGCTGAATGGTTTTTGAAAATATTTGCATGTTTCAGTGCTGATTTTTGGGGGAGTCAAACAGATCACTTTAAGGAAGTCTAATACTCAGTATCTATTTTTAAAAATTAGTTTGCCTGGGAAACTGTGATTATTATGTATGACTTTTAACTATTGTGTTTTATACTATTTTCTCATGTTTTCAAAATGTTATTTATGAAAATCAATAATTTAAATTTTGAAAAACTCATGTTATGTATAAACAAGGAATACTTGTAACCTCTCTTACTGAAACTCCAGATGACCTTGAGAAAGCATCTTTCGAGCTTTTGGGAGAAATATAGATACTTTTTTATAAAAAATGAACATACTTTAGAAATACAAACAGAGGAAAACAAATGCAGAACCCACTGGCATGTTATTGAGAATGTTCAGAACAGAATAACCTTGTTTTAAAATACGTTACATTTTATCTCTTACTGAATTGGAACAGGTATTAATTTTGTTATTGATAATGGAATATTTGGGTCGGCTCACCTTCCTTAGCCTTTTACCATGTGTACTGGCTAGTCTTATGTCAGCTTGACACAAGCTAGTGTTATCTCAAAGGAGGGAACCTCAACTGGGAAAATGCCCTCCTAAGATCCAGCTGTAAAGCATTTTCTTAATCAGTGTCTGATGGAGGAGGGCCCAGTCCATGGTGGGTGTTGCCAGCCCTGTGCTGGTGGTCCTGGGTTCTATAAGAAAGCAGGGTTAGCAAGCCATGAAGAGTAAGTCAGTAAGCAGCACTCCTCCATGGCCTCTGCACCAGCTCCTGTCTCCAGGTTCCTGCCTTGTTTCAGAGCCTGTTCTGACTTTCTTTGATGATGAACAGAGATTTGTATTTGTGAGCCAAATAAATACTATCCTTCCTAACTCACCTTTGATCATGGGGTCTTGTCACAGCAATAGGAACCTTATTTAAGATACCAAGGAACAAATGGATGTGGTTACTTTGAGAGCAGAATAACAGCCACCAGGGTTCTTGATAAATAATCTAGTCCACTGTCTATCACTTTGGCAGGGTGCAATTTCTTCTGTAACTTGTAAAGGAAGTTTCAAGGTGTTTTCCATCTTCATCCTTCAGTTCCTGCACCACATAGGCCTTTCCTTGTCATTCTTATCTAATTCATTGGATGGTTCTCCTTAACCAGAATGGTCATTCTAATCTTGAAGGCTATAGATTCATGAGAGACCATAGAAAGACTGCAAAGGACCCTAGAATCCATATGAATGTTGGTTTTTGCCTGTCAAATGAAGAAAGATACATATGTATATGCCTATACACATGTATGTACATACACGATATATGTATGTAACTATTTGAATTCTAAAATAAACTTAATAAAAATTAATGTATTTAAAAGATAATATTACTGCTACTGTATATATATATAATCAAAACATTACACTGTAATTCATAAATACATGAGAATACTTTTTTAATAAAAATTACTTGTAAAGTTGATGCTACATTTGTAATTATTATGCATGCAGTACCATAACTTTTATATAAAACTACATCAGAGGCACATCTTACACAGTGTTCAAAATTTTTCATATTCAAAAAAATTAAAAATTACTGAACTAGAAAATGAATACAGATATGCATATTTACAGAAGAGTTACCTCCTCAGTATTTGCCTTCTGAAAATACCTGTATATAGTCTAGTCTTTTTCAGACTAGCAGATCATACCTAAACCTGAGTTAAACCTCCATCTCCTTCCTTGACCATCTCCCTATTAACAGATGGCACTCACTCCCTTTCTCTGTGCCTTGACCATGCTTCTTTCTGTAGATTGATGGCACTCATTTACATTTGAATATGCAGACAACTTGTCTGTTCAGAGTGTCACCCAAATTCTCATTTGAGTTAGTTCTCTCTAATTTCCAGGTCTACTTTCTCATCTCTTTTGAATATTTTGCACTTTTATAGATGATTTCTTCTTTCTGTATTGTATGTAGGAAATTATCTCTTAATTTCACTCATCTTTCGTTTCTGTTGTGGTATTTTCCAAAAATTGTTGCATCCTTAATCCTAATTGTTCAGGGAAGTTTAATCATCCAAAGATTTGTATTTAACCATTTATTACTATTCAGACATCACTCTAGTATTAGGTCTACAGCAGTGCATGCTATGGTGTTTTGCTGGGCACTGGAAGATGATGTGTACTAGTACACATCATATGATATGAAAATATGACTTGGAATAACAAATAAAGGAATTTTGGAAGGTGGAATGGGATACTTGCTCTGTATGGTATAATTATGAAATGCCGTTCTGAGTAAGACAGCAGACCTTGCTAAAGTAGAGAGCTGCAAGGATTCAGTGAGTGGTTCTCCTTACCTCTGCATAGTTCCCTGATGTGTTCAAGGAGGTGTGGAACAATGAATGCAAGGGTGTATGGAATAACACAAGTGAGAAAGCTCCCAGAGAACTTGGACAATTGAAGGACAGGAGTTTTGTAAGTAAAATGAGAGTAAATAGATGAAGTCAAAAAGTATCAGAAATATAGGAGAAATCGACAAACCTAGGAACATAGAATTTAATGCATTTCACTTGTAACTGAATACATACATATTGCATATCTACTAAATTACTTAAATACTTGTAATTGACTTTGTGATGTAACTTTTTAGAACATAGAAAAGAACCACATTATTAAATATTAACCCAACAATCATAGAATGATATTTCTCATCTTTTTACTTCACAATCAACTTTAGATACCCAGAGATCACAAATATATAATTTTATTAGCTACATTTTCTATTCTTATCAATTTTATTCTTAATATATTTGTATTGATGAAATATTAACCTTATTTATCTATAAATTCTGTTATAGAAACTAAATTAATAACTTGGTAGAACTGCTGTTAAGTCATCTTGGTTACTAAAAGGGTCAAAGAAGCCTGCTGCCAGTTTCAGGTCAAACAGAACTGGTACCCTTAGTGTTCTGTTATGATTAGAAAATGAATTGTCCCAACTGCCAGTTCCATATTTATTGCTGCATTAAGTTTTAGATAAGTTTATCATAATTATTTAATGAAATTATTTATTATAAATTACTAAGATAAAAAGATTATTTAGAACAAATATTTATTACTAGTGATCTCTCTCCTACTATGATGGTTAGGTAATTGATTAACTAATTAACTACTAATTCTCAAATTATTTCATTCTCTGAAATAGTGATACTTTTGTTACACATCTAGTTAAGCATATCATCTGTATTTTAAAATATTTTTAAGTTTACATTTCTGAGTGATTGATTAGAAGTTTGACTGGTAAAAATCTCTCCAGAGGGCCCTGAAAAATTCAATTCTTTGTTTCTCTAGTATTGATGTTGGAAATTTTGTTCTGACATTTGAATTTTCTCTAGCCTCTTTTTCTTCTCAATATTAATTCTATAACTGGTATGAATTGAGAAGTTGCATCTTTATACATTCCTCTATGGAATTAAATCTACATGAATAGAATTGAGATGGTCATTTGAGTATGCACATTGGGACTGTACATGCCAACCATGAGGCAGAGATGTACAAAGGCTGACTGACAACTACCCCCCCCATACACATTTACCTTAAGTAGAAATGCATACATTCTGCCTCATGCTTAACCACAGGTTTTACAACCTTTAGCCAGTGGATCTTTCTGCCAGTAGTAATACGGGTTTGTTCTCTGTGTCTGTCTGTCTGTCTGTCCCTCTGTCCCTCCCACCCCACTTCCTCCCCCTTGTACCTCTCTTTTTCTCTACTCAGCAATGATTCACAGAAAGGTGATTTTATAGATGGAAAGCATTTTTTGCATTTGTAAATTTTCTCCTCTCTGCTATCCAGAAACAACTCAAACCTCACACACCACCTTCTTTTAATTTCCCATGTCCTAAAATTGTGTTCTGTACTTACTACTAAATTTACATAAAAATCAAAACATCGACTCTTCCCTCAGGTGGTCAGGTACAAGAACTCAACAGAATATCATTTATCTGTTCAAGGAATGTTACAGTTAAAAATAATATACATGAGAATTTACTAAGAACAAATTATACATATGAAACAAACTAGGCACATGGCAAAATTGAGATTGCTGGCAAAGGCAGAAATCAACCCAACTCTTTAGCAAGCTACAATCTATCATTCAGAAATATCTCCTCCCAACTCATGTGTACCTCTTTCTCTGTGAATTTATTTCCTCTAGATAAAACAAAAGTGTTTTAACTCAGGACAATCTCATCTGTCTGGTTTGCTTTTATTGTCTGTATTTTTGTGGTCATGCTACAAATCTATAACTGAACAATGTCAAGAAATCTTTCTCTTCTATTATCTTCTAATAGTTTTAACAATTCAGATCTTAAACTGGACTTCCTAATATATTTGACATATTTTTGTATTTTAAATGCTAAAAGTCATAAGGCATAAATATCTTATTTCATTCTTGACATAAATTAATTTTTCCCAAAATTATTCATTGAAGAAACTGTCCTTTATCCTTTGTGTGTTCTTGGGATCTCTGTCAAAATCAGTTAACCATAAAGATGTGGATTTATTTATGGGTAACTATTCTGGTGTACTTATATATGCTTGCTTTCTATTCATTTTTCTAGTAATTTCTTAATGTCAAAAATATGTACGGAATTCAAACAGCTCATAGTAAGATAAATAACCTAATTGAGAAAAGTGAGCAGAGGTAATTTGTAAAAGAAGACATGCAAATAGTCAATAGACATATGTAAAAAAAAAAAGAGTTGGTCAACAATAACAATGAAAGTGCAAATTAAAACCAGAATCAGATACTGACTCATAGCTGTTACAATAATAATTATCAAAGAGATAAGGAGTAACAAATAGTGTAGAGAAAAATACAATTGGTTATGTTCACTGAGGAAAATAGATTGGAAGTTTTTTAAAAAATGAAAAGTAGAACTACAAATAATACACTAATTTCACATTCAGATATATACTAAAAATATAAAATAAAATCAGTTATCTCAGAAAGTACTTTGTATCCCTTTATTATTTGAAATTCTTAACAATATCCAATCCTAATATATACAAATCCCAAGTGTCCATCAATACAAAATATGCATAGAAGAAAAATGCAATGTGAACACAAAATAGAATACTACACTGCTTTAAAAAGTGGCAGATTCTGTTATTTAAGATAATATGGCAAAACCTGAAGGCCAAATATTACATTATCTCAATTATATGTGGGCTCAAAAATTGTTAAACTTATAGAAGCAGAGATTATTATGGTGATTGCCAGAGCATGTGTAAGAGTCAGTGAGGTGTCTTATGGTCTAGGGCTTTGATGAAACACTATGACCAAAAGCAACTTGAGGAAAAGAGTGTCTATTTCAGCTTACAACTCTCAGGTCATAATCCATCTCTGAGGGAAGTTAGGGCAGGAACTCAAGGCAGGAACCTGCAAGCAGGAATTGAATCCAAGCCATGATGTGGTCCTGCTAACCAGTTCACTTCTCATATCTTCTTCAGCTTGTTTTATTTAATACAACACAGGAAGCTGTATAGGTGCCTTTTTATATATGCCTACAAAAGGTTGGCACCATGCAACCTTTTACTATTATCAATAATTAATCAAGAAAATTTCCCATGTGCTTGTGTACAGGCCAATTTTATGAAGTGATTTAGTTTTTTCAATTAAGATTCATTCTTCCCAGGTATGTCTAGGTTTGTGTCAATGTGGTAAAATACAACCAGAACAGAGGTGTTAATTAAAAGTTACAAATTTTAGATAGAAAGATAAAGGTATTATGAAGCATGATGATGACAGTGATAATACATTGCTTGAAAAATCTTGAGTAGCTTGTAAATGTTCTTACCATAATGATACGACAAATACGTTTTAAAAGCATACCAATTGCCCCAATTAGGCCATTTACAATGTGTACATATGTCATTGCCTTTAATGATTCAGCAATGTATCCTATAATTCTTACCAGTTGCAAATGCATAAAACAAAATTTAAAGAAAATGCTTTCATGAGCAAAGATTCTCTGATAAAATTATAACAAAAGGCCGGGCGGTGGTGGCGCACGCCTTTAATCCTAGCACTCGGGAGGCAGAGGCAGGCGGATCTCTGTGAGTTCGAGGCCAGCCTGGTCTACAGCGCGAGATCCAGGAAAAGTGCAAAGCTACACAGAGAAACCCTGTCTCGAAAAAAAAAAATTATAAGAAAAGATAATAATTCATGAGAATGATGAAATTAGATGGGAAATAAATTTTTATTGTTATATATGTCTCATTCTTGGTGACTTAATCAGTATTCTATTGCTGTGAAGAGACACCATGACCATTGCAACTTTTGTAAAGGAAAACATTTACTTACAGATTTCTTATAGTTTCCAGGGTATAGTCCATCATCTCATGGTGGGAAATATGGTGGCATGCAGGTGGTAATGTTAGCTGAGAATGCTGCATCTGGTTCCACAGACAGCAGAGAGAGCCACTAGACTTAACTGGAGGGTTTGAAACCACAAGTTCCACCCATAATGACATACTTTCTCCAACAAGGCCACACATACTCCAACAAGGTAAAACATCCTAATCCCTCTCAAGTTAGCACAATTTCCTAATGACCAAGCATTTCAATATATGAGCCTATGGGGGCCATTGCTATTCACATCACCAATGTAAACTACCTAGCCACCATAGGCTTGTAACCATATGTGGTGGTTTGAATAAAAATGCCCCTCAAAAGCTCACAGGGAGAGGCACTATTAGGTGTGACGTTTTGGGAGTAGTTATAGTCTTTTGGGAGGAAGTATATCAATTGAGGTGGGCTTTGAGTTTCAAAAGTTCAAGCCAGATCCAGTGGCTCTCTTTTCTTATTGCCTGAGGATCTGGGTGTAGAACTCCTAGCTACTATGTCTGCCATGCTCCCCACCATCATGGTAATGGACTAAACATATGAACCTGTAAGTCATCTCCAGTTAAATGATTTTCTTTATAAAAGTCATCATGGTCATAGTATTTCCTCACAGAAAGAGTATCCTTGACTAAGGCACCACATAAAATTGTAAAAATGCATTCAGTTTGACTTCAAACTCTTAGTCTTATGGTCTATTACAGTTTCAATGCTGTTTAAAGTTGAAATTTTAGTCTCTTCTGAGACTCAAAGAAATCTCTTAACTGTAACCCCCTATAAAGTCAAAATAAAAAGGAGATCAGACACTTTCAACACAAAATAGCACAGAATATACATTTCCATTCCTAAAGAGAGGAAGGGAGCATAGTTAGGAAATACTATACTAAAGCAAGACCTAAAACAAGCATGGAGTCTCTAAACTCTGCACCTCCATGTCTGATGTCAAAGACTCTTTAGATCTCAACTCCATTCATCTTCTTTGACTGCAACACACCTCTTCCTCTTGGGGTGGTTCCACTTCCCATTAGCAGCTTACCTGAGCAGGTATCTGACAGCTCTGACAACTCTAACATCTTGGGTTCTCCGAGGCAATCCAGGCTTCAGCTTCACAGCTTCTCACAATGGCCTCTCTGAACCTCAGTTCTGGGACACCCCTGACAAACACTTGGTCTCAGTGGCTTTCCTTAGTTGCAGAGAAATATTCTACAACCCCTTTCTTGTATCTTTGACTCTAAAGCCAGAATCACATGACTGAAGTTGCCAAGTCTTGCTGCTTGATGGAGCTGGAACTTGGCTTCCTCATTCAGATATATTTTCATCAGCTTTCTGTTTTCAACACTGCTTGAGCTTTTCTTTAATTCCTTTTCACAAGTTGGAAATTAGCTGGGTGGAGTCTTGCCCTGAGGTTACCACTTCCTTCATCCCATTAGCATCAAGCTTTTCTTTAAACTTTATCTCCTTGAGCACTGGACCTAGCTCCATTACATTTCTAGTGCTCTTTATTTCCTCAAACCATGCATTTTGTATTTTTCCTTCATCAGCTTGTTCATTTTCATTATAGAACTGCATAAGAGTAGTCACTAATAACTATATGACATAGTCAATACTAGTCTGTCTTGAAATCTTCTCTGCTAACACTAACAATCCAAAACTCTTTAATTTAGCCTCAGGCAGAATTTTTGGGTAAGAGCAGAAAGCAGCATTTTCTTCACCAACATATCAGAATAAGTCTCTAGTTAGCTTCTTAATATTCTTCATCTTTGAAACCTTTTGAGCCAGACCCTTATAATCTACATCATTCTCAGTAGCACTGTCTTTCACACTCATCCTAGGACAGTCTATTAGGCCCTAAGTAAAATAGTCAAAGGCTTTCTTAATTCAAAGTCCCAAAGTCCACATTCTGACAACAAGCATCATGGTCAGGCCTGTCAGCAATGCCCCATTCCCTGGTAACAACTTCTGTCTGAGTTTTCTATTGCAGTGAAGAGACATCTTGACCATGGAAACTCATAAAGGAAAAAAAAAAACATTTAATTGGGATTTGTTTACAGAGGTATAGACCACTGCTGTCATGGTGAGGAGCATGAGAGCAGACATATGACCTTCGAGTTCAACATTCAGATTCATAGGAAGCAGGAAGAGGCACTGGGCCTAGCTTGAGCTTTTGAAACCCCAATGCCTACCCCGCAATGACATGCTTCCACCAACAAGGCCATACTTACTCCAACAAGGTAATAGCTCCTAATCTCTCTCAAGTAGTGCCCATCTCTAATGACCAAGCATTCAAATATAGGAGCCTATAGGGGCCACTCCATTCAAACCACTACACTTGAAGAGTCAAAAAGCAACTTTCTTCCTTTTTAAACAATATTTTTTATCATTTGTTTGTAATTTTATATAGTATATGTTGTACATATTCATCCTCCTCTCTCAACTCCTCCCATAACTACCTTCCACTCCCTACCCACCCAATCCTGAGTTTTCTCTCTTCTTTTGTTCTCCATTGAGTTCATTTTGTTGTTGAACTGCTCTTGGGAGTAGAGACTGCCTTGCTTGACATGTGGTCAGTCTATGATGGAGTCACACCATTACATTATTAAAGTGATTCTTTCTCTCCTAGGAGACACCAAATGCTGATAGGTTTTCAATGAGTGGTGAGAATCTATGCCCAATGTCCCCATTCTGTGCTTGGACTTGATCTTGCTTGAACTCTCACTGGTCTTGTGCACACTGTCATACCTGCTATGAGTTCATATGTTCAACTGTCTTGTTATGCTCAGAAAACATTATTTTTTCCATTATATCCACTACTTCTGGTTTTCACAATCTTTTTGTTTCCTCTGCTCAGAAGAACCTGAGCTTTGTGGGGAAGGATATGACAGAAATGCTTCATTTATGGCTGAGCACTCTGTAGTGCCTTACTCTATGTATGTTCACCAGTTTAGAGTCTCTTGCCATGTACTGGAAGAAGTAGATTCATTGATGAGGGATGAGAAATGCTCTGATTTGTGTGTATAGCAATAAAACATTAGGAGTAATTTAATATTATGTCCAATTGCAATAATGGCAATAATAATGAATAATAATTTAGGGTCCCCCCACTAAAGCTTATAACCTCTCTAATCACAGTTTCTGGCCCCTTTATCAGTGCTAAGCACAGGTCCCATTTAGTATATCAAGAATTAGATCCAAAAAAAAATTTTTGGTTATTCCCATAACATTTAGTCCAGTAAGCAAATCTTATCAGGGAAATCAGTATAGCATGCAGATGCAGAGTTCACAGAATGATCAGATGGGTGCTTACTTTTCTTCTTTGTTTTATGGCAAGTACTTATGAGCCCAACAAAAGCTAGGCCATAGGGAAGAAGCTTCCATGTGAATACCATTTTGATTTCTCTATGTTCTGTAATTCAAATATGTAGTATCTTCATTAATAGGATCCAACCATAAACTTCTGGAAAGTAGCCAAGAATACTAGCAGTAGACTGTAATGTTTTGGGGTCTCTGAGACCCCATTAGTCAATGCTCCAACAAAGATTACCCATTCTAGGTACTGGAAGATTTATTTGCTAGTATGAGATGTCTGATTAGGATATAGTTCGTCCATTGTAACATATTTTTTTGTATATGTCTATTTATCTGTTTTAGGGAGCTTCTGTACTAGAATTCCACATGACATGTTCAAAAGGTCTTTAGTGTTGGTTATTCCTCCTCTTATTCTGTCCTCTTTCCTGACATTCCCACACATACCCCCATTTAACCTTTCCTGATATTATTCCACTTTAACCACTTGTACCACTGTGTTCTACCTCCTTCTCTTGAAAGCCCTTCTCCCCCAAGTTGCCTTACTAAATTCTTGATCTTCATGAGTATTCTAAATTTAACATAAATATTTGAAGATTTAAGGCTAACATCTAGAAATGAGATAAAACCTGTGAAATTTTATTCTTTTTTTCTTTCATTTTTTTTATTAAGAAATTTTCTACTCACTCCACATACTATCCACAGATCCCCCCTCCTCCCTCCTCCCACCCCCCAGCCCTCTTTCCCAAGTCACCCCGCATCCCCACATCCCCCAAATCGAGGTCTCTCATGGGGAGTCAGTAGAACCCAGCACACTGAGCCTAGGCAGGTCCAAGCCCCTTCCCACTGCATGAAGGCTGTGCAAGGTGTCACACCACAGGCACCGGGTTCCAGAAGCCTGCCCATAGACCAGGGACAGATCCCGATACCCCTGCCTGGGTGCTCCCCAAACAGTTCGAGCCAAACAACTGTCTTCTGTATCCAGAGGGCCTAGTCCAGTCCCATGGGGGCTCCACAGCCACCAGTCGATAGTTCATGGGCTTCCACTAGTGTGGCAGGTTATCTCTGCACGTCCTCCCATCATGATCTTGATGTCCCTCACCTGCAGTGCAGTATCTGTCCTCTCTCTAATCAAATGGATTCCCAGAATTCAGCCTGGTGCCTGGCCGTGAATCTTTGTATCTGCCGCCATCTGTCACTGGACAAAGGCTCTATGATGACAGCTAGGTTATTTGCTAGGCTGGTCACCGGAGTAGACCAGTCCAGGCACCCTCTGACCACTGCCAGCAGACCAAGTTGGGGTGAACCTTGAGGATTCCTGAAAGCCTCCCCAGCACCCTGCCTCTTCCTATTACCATGATGTCCTCACCTATCATGGTATCTTCCTCCCTGCCCTCCCACTCTGTCCCTGTTCCAGCTTGACCCTCCCATTTCCCTATGTTCTTATCCCCCACTCCTCGCCCTCTGCCACCCCCCACACCCAGTCCACTCATGTAGATCTCATCCACTTCTCCTTCACAGGGTCATCCATGTGTCCCTCCTAGGGTCTTTCCCTGTGAGCTAGCCTCTCTAGAGTTGTGGGTTGCAGTCTGGTCATCCCTTCCCTCACATTTAGTATCCATGTATGAGTAAGTACATACTATGCTTGTCCTTCTGAGTCTGGGTTACCTCACTCAAGATGATATTTTTTAGTTCCATCCACAGCTTATGTTGGAGAGCATGTGGAGCAAGGGTAACACTCCTCCACTGTTGGTGGGAATGCAAACTTGTACAACCACTCTGGAAATCAGTATGGCAGTTTCTCACAAAATTGGGAATAAGTCTTCCTCAAGACCCAGTTATACCACTCTTGAGCATATATCCAAGGAATGCTCAATCTTACCACAAGGACACATGCTCAACCTTGTTCATATCAGCATTATTCATAATAGCAAGAACCTGGAAACAACCTAGATGCCCCTCAACTGAAGAATGGATAGGGAAAATGTGGCACATATACACAATGGAGTACTATTCAGCAGTAAAAAAACAATGATATCATGAAATTTTATTTTCTATGTCTGTATTATTTCACTAATGATAATTATTTCCAGCTCTATCCATTTACCTGTGAATTTTGTAATTTTCTTTTTCTTAACAGTCAAATAATATTTCACATGTTCACAGAATTAGAAAGGTTGAGAACCGCTGCCTTTTAGTCTTTCATGATTAGCTAATTTTAAGGGGATCTAATCAAAGGAAATGAAGCAAAAAGGAAGGGATCAGTCACTTCACTTAAGCTCCAATAATGAAGCAGGGTCTTAGTGCAAACAAAAGTTTAACTGTGTGCCTGGGAGTATTAAAATATTTGCATAAACATCTTACAAATGGGATAGATTAAAAAAATAAATTTGAAAACATTGTTCTAAATATAGGTTCTAAAGTATTTGATAAAAAGGACTAATATTTAATGTTTCTTATAACCCAGCTTTATGACTCTTGAGCATATACCCAAAGGACTAAATTCTTTACTATAGAGAAAAGCTCTTCCATGTCCATTGCTGCCTTCTTCACATTATCGGTTTTTTAGAATGTATTATCTGAAGCTGGATGTACTGGTACACCTCTTTAATCTAGCATGGAAGAGCTGGAGACAAGAAGATTAGGAATTTAATATTAATCTCTGCTACATAAAGAAGATTGAAGCCACCTAGGGCTATATGAGATCCCTTCTGAAAACCAGCCAACTAAACAAACAACATCCTCTCATAGAATTATAATTTGAAGAATATCTATTTAGATGAGCTCCATGAAATTGTATATAAGAAGTTAGAATGGTAATTTCATATGGTTATATCTGAGTACCAGCTCTCATAGAAGTAAGCAGCACAATGTGACACATTTATGAGACTTTACTAAAGGTCAAAGGCATTTGAATTTGATCTGAACATTCCCACTTAAAGTAGTAAAAGTAGGTACTTATGGGATAAAATGTCTTTGTAAGGTTCAGACTTTTATGAGGAAATGAAGATTGTACTCAGTCTTATAGATATAGATTAAATAGCTTTTATTTGCATGTGATTTATTTAGGCTTTGAAGATAATCAGAACTTTACAAGCTCTCTACCTGTTTCTGAACTTAAAATGCTCCTTGTAAAGGTTTGAGTTTCAACATTATGAGATTTTTAACATTCTAACATCATTATCATCCAAATAGAAAATGAAATAGCTACAAATAAATTAGTTTCATAATTACAAAAATAAAATTAGTCATATACCAGATGTTTACTATATACAACACACTGTTTTAAATCTTACACACAAATGATGCAATTTATGTAGTGGAAATGATTAAGCATTTAACAAAAGCAGAATTCAAAGATTATTACTTATAATTTTCATTGAAATTTTTAAAATGTTATTTATTTTGTTTTATCTCTAGGAAATAGTATGTCCAAAAATAAATTAAAGTAGGTGTATTGGTAAGATCTCACAGGTGTCCTATAAAGGCTGTGAGATTGACTTCAAAAGGCAAAATGAATATTCTTGACCAAATATTTACTGCTTGAAGCATATGAAACAAAAACAACAGTACTCAATGCTCTACACACACACACACACACACACACACACACACACACACACACACACACACACACACACACATATACATATACACACACACACTCATAAAAACACATACAGATACAAGAACACAGGTACCTCCTGATGTTTTCTCTGCTAACAATCAAAGGTTCTAAGACTGAGAAAAGTGAAATGTTCTGTCGCTATCAAGTCAATGTTTCATTTCACATTGTGACATTCTTCTTGCTGCAGGACTGTTGAATTATTTTACATAAACCTCAGGTTCACTTTTGTTTTCTACTTTCTGATACAGAAACTAGAAATTATAGTATCTATGGAATTGAACTTTCAGCCTGACTTAGAGTTTCTAACACCTTTAGTTCACATACTGCTTCACAGTGTCTTCTATTTCTTATCATCGGCCTTCTGTTACATATAGAATTTCATCTAAACTGAAGATAAAAATGATATATCCATGCATTTGTTTAAATCTCTTTTGATGTGCAGCATATATTTTGCTAATGTTTCATGCCTTAGGCTACTTATCATTGAGGAATGTTATATTTGATATTAGACGACTCTTTTGACCCCTGGTGAACTTGAAACTGCCTTAAAGGAACAGCTGGGTGCATTTCTTTAAATAAACACACATTCTTTTTTAAATTGCCAGTATCTGTCTTATTAATAGACTGCAAAGACTATGGGAATTTCGACTTTGAAGTCACCTCTCTGGTTGCTTCTGACTCATTCATGCCATTTTTCTTCTCACACTTGAATAGTGTCTTTCAATTCACTTGTTTGTTAATGTACCACACAGAGTTCTAGCCTTTTATACTTCTAATATCAGATTAAACTATTTTTGAAAGTGTAATTATCAAATGTAAAATAACCTGATATGTCAAAATATAATATTTATAAATTCATAAAGCTTTATTATAGTATGTAATTGTACAAAATTAATTATCTCTATAATTAATAAAAGTTGTCTCACAATTGAAAAAAACATACAAAAATCATAAAATATTTTAGGGACTATATTCAAGGATTATATTTTAGAGAAATATTCAGAAGAGTCTGAAAATGTTTAAGTTATATTCTGGTAACTTAACAGTGATAGCCCCAACTCTAAGGAATGTTTTAGAAGCAATAATAAAATAATTGGATGGCTTTTTCGAAAGACATGTTTTTACTGTAATCCTTAAACAACTTACTAGTTTCTTGTTAAATTAAAGCATGTAAGATTGCATTATTGTGGCTCAAAAGGTGAAGGCTCACAATTGATAACTTATTTATAATTTAACTTACATTTCTACATTTTGTTTTCTCCAACCTCAGCCAAGGTTGGCTCTGAGGTTAAGCTTTATTATTCCCTAAATCAATTTTGCATCAGTTAGAGGAACAAATTGTTTATTTCTTCACAGATTTGTAGCTATTAATCTCACCAGTGACTCAGTGATTGATTTTTTTCAGACCTGAACATCAGAAAGACATAGTTGGGAAGGAATAAATTGTCCCAAGTCCAGGATATACTAGCCGAACTATGAAAGTCAAGACTTTATGCCATATGTAATAAATCATTGTCACTAACTTGTTCCACAGTGTTGAAATCTGGGAATATAATTAGAATGGAAAAATAATTTCACTGCCTTCTTTCTTGCTCTATTTTTTCATTATTTCTTTCTATATTCCTGCTGCTCTGCACTGTTATCAACTGAAAGTTCTAGAATTATAACTAAAAGTGACCTTAATTTCAAAGCATTTAAATTCATTGCAGGTAAAAGCTTTTCAAGGGCTTTCAATGCTTCAAATGTGAGGCTGTAGAATCTGTGTCAATAACAAATGTTGGATACTAAATAGACCTGAAATGTGAGAGTCCATACTTTGTGCTCAGCATTGACAAATTCTCTACATAAAAACTTAAAAACTAGATTGGAAAGAAGCCATTGGAATAAAGCAAAGGCTTGAAAGTGTTTTGAGATTATTATACATTTTTATTCATCTCTTAAGGATGATTGAGAGTTTCAAGAATTTTTTACTCTCTAGACTAAGTAATTTAAAAATGATAAAATTGTTAGACAATAAGTCATTCAATAAAGAACTATGAATAAAATATTATCTTTTTGATAAATTCATACAAGATGTCTTCCTCCAGTTGGTTCTAGCACCAAGATGACTAATGTGTCTGATATCATAGGTTTGAATTCTGTATAGTACAGGACATTTATACTCCTCCTGGGTAATAAGCCTTTGAAACAATTCTGCTGGGATGTCCTTTGAGAAGGGCATGTTCCCATGACAACAAGCAAGAGGAAGGTAGTCAGGCCACTTAGAATTATGTCTAATGTCTCAAAGTGTATACATTTCACCTGATGCTCTTTGTGTGTGTCTTGTGTCTGTGTGTCTATATAAGAGTGAACATTTAGATGTTGGGTTATGATTACTTGGTTTAGCTTCAATTATTGAATGCAGCAGAATTCAGCCAAGTTAATTTTCATTTTAACTAGTGTCAAGTTTATAAAGTTAGAATTTTGTAGGATACAAAGTATCTACAACTGCAACAGAAAGTTTGCTTTTGAGGGATTATACCTGAGGGAATCATAATATTATTAACAGTTTCTACATGAAGATGGCTATGAAGGATTAAACATGAATGCTCAATGATAGCAACTTAATCAGAATTCTAATTCACAGTTTAAAAGCCTCATATTTTCTGTCTCTGAGAAGTCACAGAATTCCTCTCTGAATTATCAACAATGTCCTGTATTATCAACAATGTACTATAATTCATTTATCATATTAGAATATTAAGTATATTATAACATATAAAAGTTTAATAATGGAATACTTATGTTGACCATTTGTGTTAGTAGAAAATCTCCAAGGTTCTTTATCTTTGTGTCTAATTCCTGGCAAATCTAAATTTCCTGCCTTTGACATTTCATCAGAAATGTCATGTTTTTTGTCATCATCTCATGTTTTCTTTTGGTCTGGAGTCATGAACCTTGATTGAGGGCCTCAAAAACACCAGTTCTGACCTCTGTCCTGTTATCTGACAAAGCATTCTAAAACTGTGCAAAGAACAGCTACTTGTGGCCTGAGAGATTATAGACCTGAGAGCACAGCCTCCTACCATGACTTTCCTAAATGACTTTCCAGTATATTCTCCTAATTACACTCTAGATACTTATTACTTATCTTTGTTCTAAATCCTTATCCTCTCAAATAAATTGTGATCCCACCCCCACCACAGTGGGCACAATGATGTAGAAGTACATGATGAGTAGAAGGAGAGAATTAAAGAAAGCCACAGATAGTCAAAACAGAGTTTAGTAATCATGGGAAGCCCAGCCCCAATTGATAACATTTGAAATACAACCTAAGGCTCATGAAACATCAGGGAAGAAGTGGTGGAATAAAAGCTAGAAGACAAAGATGTGTTGTGACATGAATCTTAAAAGGTCTTATTAAATAAAAAACAAACCCAGGAGCCAGGTATTGGGGTGAACGCTGAAAGATCAGAGAGACAGAACAGCCAACCTCACCTCGCCAATTCCTCAGCTGATCCTGTTTCCACAATTGGAAGCCTCTGGGCCTTCATCCGAGTGGATCTCAGCTGAACTGCTGCTCAAAAGCCTAAGAGCTTAACAAGGTTCTAGTTCCTGGCCCTCATGCCTTCTATACCTTCCTGGGATTAAAGGTTTGTGTCACCAGGCCTGGCTGTTTCCAGTGTGGCTTTGAACTCATAGAGATTAATGAGAATGCTAGGATTAAAGATGTGTGTGTCACCATTTTCTGGCCTCTGTGTCTGTTTAGCAGCTGTTCTGTTCTCTGACCCCAGATAAGTTTATTAAGGTGCACAATATATTGGGTGACACAATATCACCACAATGTGTACTGCAATATTGTTCCTTCTAGCTATGACAGGGAAGATAAAACCATGATACCTCAACAGTATGGCTGTTTAAACAAAAGCTGAACAGGTACAACAATAGATATGCTAACATGGGAGCAGGAATCTTATGGAGTCCCACCCTTAGACAAAGAATTATAAGCAACTAAGGCATGCTGAAAGTGAGCGAGAGAAATGACTTCCCTAGGGATGAGCCCTCTAATTTCTTACCCAATGTCAAGTGGCCTGCCCTAGAAAACACATGCAGTTATTCCTGAACAGACTCAGCAGATTGTGTTTTTATTTTATTTATGTCTTAGTTGGGGTTTCTATTGCTGTGAAAAAAAACACCATGACCAAAAAACAAGTTGAGGAGGAAAAGGTTTATTTGGCTTACATTTCCAGATCATATTGCTCCATAGGGGAAAGTCAGGGCAGGAAGTCAAGCAGGGCTGGCACCAGGAAGGAGGAGCTGATGCAGAACCCAAGACCACCTGTTCAGGGATAGCACCACCTATAATGAGTTTAAAATGTATCTGGGAGGATAAGGATTTAGAGTAGAACAAAGATAAATAATAAGTATATAGAGTGAAATTAGGAAAATACCCTGGTATAGGAAAGTCATGGAGGAGGCTCTACTCTCATGTCTATGACGTAGTAAGGAATTCAGTAATTACATTTTAATTAAATACCAAAAATTGAGCCTAAGAGTAGATGTATTTTATCACTATAATAATAAAATTCAGGCCACTGAATCATATTTCATCAATTTCCACACACTGTATACACTGAGTTATTTAATATCTTCTAAGCATGTTCTTCATTTTTCTGAAATCTGTGCTTGGAGTTCCAGAGCATCATCAAATCAGTAATCCTTATTTAAACTTTAAGAACAGGTACTCTGTGCAATGGTTAATTAGGTTTCCAGCAGGATCTTTAGTGCTTTGTTCATAATGGGAATAGTGTTGTGAGCACTAAAAATTCTTTTTGTCACAATCATTCATTAATTATGAAGCATTCATTTGTCTTTGATGTGCAATCATCCTGCTCTTTATGATAGTGTGAATTTTATGGCAGGTAGGAAGGTTATATATGCTATAATTATATGTATTTAATGAATATTTTACAGTTTTCCTGGGTATAAGATCTTCCTAGACCAATACTTATTTTAATTATTTCATTTCCAATTTTATCGAAGTTTTTTTTCAGTTTTTATAAAGTGACTAAAAGGGTTTTTTTTCTTTTCTTTATAAATGTAACATGATTGCTAGGGTCATTAAATAGTGCTTGAGGTTTTGTTGTCAAGACAAAAGATCAACCAAGAACAGACAGGCCACATTTGTTGTTTTGCCCATTACTGGAGAAATCTGATTTGTGATAAAGTTAGTTAATTACTTTGAAAAATGAGCACAATCAGTCTAGTCAGTTGATCAAAAAACAAGCATAATATTAAGCAGGGTATTAGATAAGACTGAGATCACTAAGAAAATAAATTACTTGGTTTGGGTCATGTTTTAATCAAAGTGCCTTTTCCTGCTTAGATAACTCATTTGTCACACATGGAATAATTAATTTTTGTTAACTTCATTCCAAAGGCAACCATTTTACCTTTGTCATGTTTTAGTTGAATGTGAACATTTGTAATGTATTTTTATGAGTCACTCAGGAGAACCTGAGTTGCTATGAGAAATGATACAGTTATTAGACCCTAAATAGATACAACTCACAGTGCATGTTACAGTCCACATACCTTTCTCAGAAACAAAAGATAATGAAAAGATTATTCTAGCTGATAAATGACCTACACAAATATATTTTCTGCATGCATATGGGAAGAGCAAGCACAGTTAATAACATTTAACATTCTTACTTAAAATTTTTTATTCCTCTTATATGTAAAATGAAAACTGTGGAAATAGTCTTTCCCAGCAGCAAAAGTTACACTGTTCAATATAAAGCAACAAAGTATTTTTAGTTCTTCTAACATTAAATCAACTGAAATAGTCCTTATCATACAAACAAATTCAGGGCCTGTAAGGTGGCTCAGTGGGTACAAGTGTTTGTCACAAAGACTGATGAGCTGAATTGAGTCCCAGAGATCCACATGTTGGAGAGTGAGAAATGACTCCAGATGTTTTCTAATCTTCACATGTGTGCTGTGGTACACACACACACACACACACACACACACACACACACACACACACACATGCATACACACATACTCTCACATACACACTCACAAATACATGTACTCACACACACACATTCACACATACATAACACATACATACACATAAACAAATAAATATAATTTTAAAATTAAGCTCAGGTATATGAAATGGTCTTAAATCAACTGTAATACTGTTGACCTTCTATATCTATGGATTCTATACCTATGAATTCAGAAAATTTCAGATTATTTGCTATCTAGTTAATCCTGCTATGAATACCTATGTGGATATGTGCATACTACTTTGTTGTTGCTATCCATAAAATTAAAAATAGTATAAAGCTACATGTGATTTTTACTGTATTTTAAATTGCTGATATAAAACGTATGAACACTGTGTGAAAATATTGCACATTTTATATAAGATACTTGAGCATAAGTGAATTTCTGTATACAAGATGGGAATCAATATTATGTGGGTGGAGGGACATTTGTAGGTAAAATCAAGAATCTTTCCACATTTCTCTTTTAACAATTGTATACCTAGAAAAAAAAATCACTGAATGATAAAATGATCTAGATTACAGATACATAACTTTTTATATAAAAAATTATATGCAATGTTTTCCTATCAGATAAGTATTGAAAACATAGAAAACAAAAACCGATGTATGCCTGGTTCTGCTCCAAGTATACTACTGGTTGGAAGAACCCAACTAAAGTGCAAGCTGTACCAGGATGTATTAAACTCCATTTGTGCTTGCAAAAGATGGGAAAATAGCAACATATGATTTTAAAAACTACTTGTAAAACAAAATTAGTAAAAATTCATGTTTGGAAACAAAATTAACGGTACCATATAACATATAGAAATTATATTTGCATATGGGTATACTTAGGCTCAAAACTCAATTTGTAAAACACAGAGGATGCATGAAGATTCCACATTATTGTCTCTACTAGGAAAGCCAATGTCTAAGATTTTGATGGTTTTTTTTTGCTCATCTCAGACTTACTAGATGTCTTTCATGGACCTAGTCTGGGAATTTTCAGTTTTAAATAATAAAAGCTTTAAATTCACCAAAACATTTAGCAAATATTTATTCAATGAAGATCTCACTATGCTACACTATTTGAGGATGTCAAAAGTAAATGAAGAAGATCTCTGTCCTTACAAAGTTTAAAGAAATAACTACAACATAATTTAAAAAGTGTCCTACTAGGTTATCAGGAGAAAAAGAATATTTCTGGCACATTGTTCAAATTTGACAAACAGTTAAACTATCAAAAATATAGTTGGAAAAATTACATAGAAAGAAATAGTCTGCAGGATGAAAAGATATCATGTGTATTTAGATAATAAAAAAAGATTGAACATATCAACTTAGCATTCCCCTTGAAAGTCTATGCTGGAAATGAAGTGATGAGGAGATTTAACTCAAGTAGACATCAGATTTAGAAGATACTCAATGGTTTGTTTAAAACGCACAATACCATCTAGCATGAGAGTAATACCAATTATAAACATGTCCAATGAAGTATGAGACATGTTTCTGAGGATCTGAATAAATTTCAAAAATGTCTTCATAACAAAGGTATAAGATATTACTATGTCTATTTTATAGCAGAAGCCATTTAGTCTCACAGGTATACAGTCAATTTCATCAAGGTTGATGACAGCTTGTGATGGTTAACCTTGGCAATCTTGGTTTGATTAGAATGAAAGACTAGAATGTTAATAAAGCACAATTCTACGTATATGTCTACCATGAACTCCCAGAGACAATTAGTTCATGAGGGCTCTGAACTAAGCAATCATTTTAAGAGTCTAAGTAGATTGTTGAGAGATGGTGGAGCTGGAAGAAGCAAGTCCTGGCTGAATGAAGTGGGTAACTGGTGGTGTGGGGCTGACCCCTTCCTACATTGCTCTCTTTGCCTTCTGGCTGCCGTAAGGTGTGCAACCTGACTCCACCATTCTCTTCTGTCATGATGTTCTGATTTACCATAGACCACATATTATAACAAGCACCTGTGTAAGTGCTGAAACTCCTTAACAAATCAACCCAAACACAGCATTAAAAAAATTAACAAACAAACACAATTTTTGATGCCAGGGATTGTGGTATGTTTGCACTTTACTCACTGTCACTGGTACTATATTATTATATAAAATAATAAAGGCCGATAGCTCCTAGTAGACTAAAATGGAAAGAAAGGACTAATATAAAAAATCAAGTTGAGATACAGAAACATGTTTGTGAGTTAATAACAAGGATTGGGAGGACAATGAGGAGAAGGATGTTAGCAAAAATGAGTAGATGAGATGACAGAGGAGAAAATTAAGACAATATAGAAGAAGAAAGTGCAGAAGAGAGTAGACCTGGACAAGGATGTGAACAGGGAGCAGAATTTTTTTTTTGTTGAAAATTCAATTGATTAAAGACAAACAGTTAAGTAAGCCACATAGACAGTCACATTCATTATTTGCGACATCTCTAGGTGTTAGATGTTGTTACTAATTTATTCAAGGGTAAATAAAAGCTTATGAAGCCCAGTTACCCATGGCCTGGAAACAGCAGTCCAGGAAGCTGAGACCTGGATTACACGAGAATTCTTTTTCATTTGCCCTTTACATCAGGAGCAGGAACTGCTGTGTTTATTTGAAGATAAGAGTCAGAAAATTCTATTACCAAAAAGCGTGGAGTAAGATTTTCTGCTTTATGTGTCTCCACTCGAAGCACCAGAAATAGCACACATAGTGATTTTGTGAGAGATACATGTAATATCCATCTCTGAAACCTCCTTCTCCTTTATCCTCCATCTTTATTTGATCAGCAAACATTATTGATTTTATCTCGTAAGCTGTTTTGCAATTCTCCCACCTCTCTCTACCTTACTTGCAATGTAGCTTTGGCACATGTTAGTGTTTTGTTTCTGGCTGCTGTGGTGCCCTCCTGAGTGTCCTACACCAGCTACTTTTCCCTTTTCATTGATTTCTTATACTCTGGTGTAGGATTTTTACAAGACTCTCCCTTACGCTCTGCTTTCAGAAGAAAATGTGAAGTAGAATGTAATCTACCTTAGCACTCCATCCCTCTGTGATTACATCACCATCTTTCAGTGACACAGAAGAGCTGTTCCTGAGGCAGCTGTGCCAACTCTACGCTTGCTGCCCTTTCTTCTGGTATGTCTCCCACTGACTTCAGGTCTATTTTCCTTAAACATTCTCCAATCCTACCTGGATTACCACCCTTTTCTTGTTTAGCATACACTTTGTGTCCCTCAGACCTCAGGTAAAATGTGATCTCAGAATTCTACCTTCATCTCCAGGACAAAAGTTCCATTTTTATAGAATATTATCATGCTCTATGTTGTTTCTCTGTTTTCATTGTTTATACCAAGAACTTGTATCCAACAGTATAGTCAGTGACTAGTTGTTTAACTAGCCACACGTGATTAGAAATTTAGGCTGCATTTCAGGCCTAGCACCTCATTCACTAATGTATATTGTTGAGGCACAGGAATTTGTCCCTCTAAATTTGTTCTGTGCAAGGTTGTAATACATAATTTAATTAACAAGATCCAGTTTATAAGTATGATCATTATTAAATAGATATTTTTGAAAATAGTTAAACATTTTACACTGGTTCTACAGAGTCAAATTCTAGTTTTTAGAAAGGTCAGAGGGATCAATCAATATGTAATCATGGACCATTGCAATAGTAAATAATCATTTTAGTGTGTTAAAGGTTACTGCTGTCAGACACACGACAATTATGACAATCACCCAAAAGAACCATTGCTGCATGCTTGAAAAGGCTATACACAGAAAAGCAGACCTGTTAATACACTGCACATCACTCCTGTCATTTTTCCAGTCTTTGTGATACTCTTACTCACATACTGAGCCATATTTGGATTCCTTTCTGTTATTAAGAAGTTAAGCTATCTGTATTGCAGGGTCTCTTCCCATTCTTACAATCCAAATTTTACCCCAGCTCTGTCTATCACATCAAGTATAATTCTACATGAGAGATATATAATGAAAAACTGACCCTTGCCCTTCATTACCCCCCTTCACGTCCAGTTTGCTCATGTAGATCTTATCCATTTCTCTGTCATTGGGTGATCCCTGTGTCTTTCTTAGGGTCCTCTTTACTAGGTAGCCAGTCTCCCTGGAGTTGTGAGTTGCAGTCTAGTCATCCTTTGCTTTACATCTAGTATCCACCTATGAGTGAGTACATACCATGTTTGTCTTTCTGAGTCTGGGTTACGTCACTCAGGATGATTTTTTTCTAGATCCATCAATTTGTCTGCAAACCTCATGATGTCATTGTTTTTCTCTGCTGAGTAGTACTCCATTGTGTATATGTACCACATTTTATTTATCCATTCTTCAGTTGAAGGGCATCTAGGTTGTTTCCAGGTTCTGGCTAGGGTCGGGGGAAAGAGAGTTTAGGGGAATGGGAGATCCCAGCTGGATCAAGTACAGAGAGGAAGAACAAGGAAAAAGAGATCATGATAAATGAAGACCCCATGGGAATAGAAAGAAGCAAAGTGATAGAGAGGTCCCCAGAAATCCACAAAGATACCTCCACAATAGATTACTGGCAATGGTTGAGAGACAGCCCGAACTGACCTACTCTGGTGATCTGATGGCCGAACACCCTAACTGTCATGATAGAATTCTCATCCAGTGACTGATGGAAGCCGATGCAGAGATCCACAGCCAAGCCCCAGGTGGAGCTCCAGGAGTCCAATCAGCGAGAGAGAGAGGAGGGATTATATGAGCAAGAGATATTGAGACCATGATTGGTAAAAAGCACAGGGACAAATAGCCAAACTAGTGGAAACACATGAACTATGAACCAATAGCTGAGGAGCCCCCATGGAACTGGATCAGGCCCTCTGGATAAGTGAGACAGTCGATTAGCTTGAACTATTTAGGAGGCCCCCAGGCAGTAGGACCAGGACCTGTCCTTAGTGCATGAGCTGGCTTTTTGGAACCTAGGGCATATGCTGGGACACTGCTCAGCCTAGGAGAAGGGAGGAGGGGCCTGGACCTGCCTCAACTGAATCTGCCAGGCTGAGCTAAATCACCAGGGGAGTCCTTGCCTTGGAGGAGGTGGGAATGGGGGGTGGATTGGGGGGAGGGCAGGGGGGTTGGGAGGAGGGAGGACAGGAGAATCCATAACTGATATATAAAAATAAATTAATTATAAAATTAAAAAAAACAAAAAAAAGAAAAACTGATATAACATAGTATATTATGAGGAAAGAAGGCTGAACTAAGTCATATATATTGAGTATATGAGAAACTGATAACATGGCATTAATTAGAAAAAAATTAAGCTGGGGACTTAAAATGTTTGTTTCAGTATCAAATAGACTAAGATTTGAATCTGTGAGAGTCTATTTTCTAATATATATAGTGATATAGTAGTGATAGTAATGGTGTACATGGAGAACTGAATAGATGACAGTCATTAGTATCATTAACCTGGAAGTACTTGGCCTACCACCACAGGTCAATTCAGGGAATGCTTTTCTGATACGTAAGGTGTCAACAGCAGATGTACTACATTTTGACGGGAGATTAACAAAAAACATTGAAGAGGTAAAAAAAAGGACTGGATTGATTCTACATATAAAGTATTCTTTTTGAAAATGCATGGAATCTTTTTGAAAATGGTGTTGTTAATAAGTCTGTTGAGCTTTGTGTAAAACCCACGTGATTTATGCCCAGAAACTATAGCATAAACCCTCTTCTGTCTGTTCAGATCAGCAAGTGGGCAAACAGATTTATCTCCACTTGCCCTGGAATATCATCCATTGTTAATTCCATTTTCTATTCCTGCTGTGCACATCACCCATTATTTTAAAATTTTGACAAAGTAATTTACTAAATGGAATAGTTTTTCACAATGAGAAAATTATCATTATTCATTAAAATAGTATGTTATAGACTAAGACCAAGACTTCATTTATAGTTTCTTTGTTTATTATCTTTCTCTCAAGAGAATTTTAATCAAATTGATGAATTTTTCTTTGATTCTTACGTAGTAGTTTGTATAATCTTTTAGTTACTATTTGTTGGCGCTGTTGTTCTTGCTTTTTAGAGATGTAAAAGTACCCTGTTTATATGCATTAGGGCCATTGTGATACCAAACATGAAACAATTTCCAAAGCTTGCTTTTTCCTGAGGAGATAGAACAATACAACCTCCAGAAAAGGTAGGGACACAATAAAACATCTGACATTCAAAAGTCCTGATTGCATATATGTATGAAATTTTGAAAGAACAATTAATCAATACAATTTTAAAAGCTCTAATTAAATATAGGGAATTTTATAAAGGAATATTTATCAACAACAAAACCCTGGTATTTGAAGATGTTTGCTTATGTCCGATGAGTTAGCTGTTAAGATTTTTAATTTTCTTTTGTCTCTGAGGTGTTGTCTAATTGTCGGCATTTGTTTTGCCTGACATGAAGCCTTGTCAAGCTGAGAATTCTCTGTTCATCTATTTTTCTTCCACAGACATTAGAATGAAACTTATGTTTTTGAATATATATTATATTTATTTACAGTGGTCATAACATGCAACTGTTTACATTGTCATGCACCAGGGATGGTTCATAATAACTACATATAAAAATCATTCCACAATTCTAATATTAAAAGTAATCACACTGTATTTTAATTTGAGGAAGCTGAGGCCTTAAATCACTCTTGAGATACAGCCATGTTGATAACAACTTGGGATTCAGTCTCATCCCCAGGATATCCATCTTCCTGCTATGCACACTCTTCAGCACTTGAGCACCAAAGAGCTGTGAACAATGACAAAAAACGTCATTCTGTGCTGCCAATACATAGTTCTTTCTCAACTTTATCTTCCAGCAAAGTAAAAACAAAATGAAAAATAAGTTTGCAGGAAGCAAAGGAAGAGAGAGAAATACAATGGAGATGACAAACAGACCAGAAAGGTTCCCACTTGGACACAGGAACAATATGAAAGCCTGGGGACTTAGGAAAAATAAAACAGAGCCTGCCTTTGACATGGATAGGAGGACCTGCTTCTAAGATATTCAGAAATTCTGAAGTTATATACTGCATTTTCCAGTGTCTGAAGAAACTGTGAGTGTACTAAAGATTCAGTACCTTTAGGCTGACAATGGACATCCTGAGGTTGCCTTCAGAGCAGTTTGAGCGGTAAGGTGGAGCAGTACTGGATGTGCAAAAGTGGCTATGGATAGTCGGTTGCTGTTTAGCTTGGTTTGAGTGGAAAATCCCAAATGGTTAACATGATTAGAAATGCAAAGAGAACGGCCTAGTCTGAGGAAGAAGAGCATGGTAGGTGGAAGGAAAAGATGACAATGGCTTCACAGGAAGACATGGCTCACCTTTAAATATGTGAAACTTCTCTCTTCTTCATTTCCTATTATACATGAGCTTTTATATATATAATTAAGATAATATGCTTGGGAGATAGCTCCACTAGTAAAATTCTTGCTTTGCAACTGTGAAGATCTGAGTTCAATCCCCAGAACCCACATAAAAAGAGATGGGATTGGTCGTGTGGACTTGAAATTCCAGCAATGTAGGAGAGAAAAGAGGACTGCTGGGCTTTCAGGCCAGCAGTCTAATTGACTTAGCAAGTTCCGGGCCAGTGAAGAGTTTTTGTCTCAAAAATAAGTGGTGGATGGTGCTTTAAATTGACCTCTGACCTCCACACGCATGTACATACACAAACATTTACACACATCCCCCCCTCCACACACACACTTCATATTACTCACAAATTACACTTTTGGCCCTGAGAGTAGAACTGTCAAACTCTAAAAGGAGATAGTTCTATGTCATCAATGTGGGTAACAGCAGAATGTTGCCAGCTACATATTTAGTATAGAATGCTAAAGAACAGTCTATTATGGTGTGACAATCAGTTCTGAACAGTGACTAAAGGTGTGGTAATTACACTTACAAGAGCAACTCTGTCAGATTCTGTATCTTGGCTGTTCCAACTGAAAATAATAATATCTGCAAGACAGGAATAATAATGCATCAGGTTGTCATGAATGTGAATGCTTCAGGTTTGGATAAATGTGAACCTATATTGTGGGCAGAGGCAAAAAGAAGTAATCACTTTACGCTGCATCAGAGTACCTAGGAATAAAAATGATAAAGCCAACCATAAGCAATTAACTTTCCAATTTAAAACATGGATTAAGAGAAGAGCAATGTAAATATACTGCTGTATTATAAACTATGATTGACAACTGAATACATGTATAAAATCACATTTACCTGAAAGTTGAATGATACTTTAAGGGGAGGAAAGTTTTCTTACCATGTTGACAAACTGTCAGTTACTGCCTTAGGCACCTTTAGGATGTTTCTTGGTACTAAGAGGATTATACCCAAGAATTCCAGGTGTCCTCAGCCTGGGTCATCAATTCCTGACCTTTATTCTTCCAGCTGTATTACAGGTTACTGTTGTGTTCCCAGGACACCTTGAGCAGTCTTTCGAGAAGAGCTCATGTAATACAAACTAATAAAGATTGAAGAAGAAATTTCTATCTAGCTCACAATATAGCATTTGAGTTAAAAACAAAACAAGTAACACAAAAATGATATTTTTCTTCATTGTATTCTACAAATTCAATGATATATTGCAACTAATAGCAAGGAAAATAGACTTCCTGTTTACATTTACAGTAATGTTTCCTGTATTCCCATATGTATCATCCTTAACCTGACTTTTGTGGAGGCTCTCTTTCTTTTCTTAGGCTGGTCTGCCAGCAGAAACCTAGCTCAATTTATAGGAACTCTAATAATCTTTCCACCTACAGACTAGAGTTCACACATTAAGCATTTGTGATGTCTGTTTAATTTAAAAAAAGTCTTCCCAGAGGAGAACCTAGACACACAACTTTACAGATAATAGATGTTCATTTGCTTAAAATCATAATAAAGAATGTATGTATGTGTAAGGGCAAAAATGATGGAGGGGGCGGGGTGAGGGTGGAGGCAGGAGATGGACAGGGACAGGAGGAAAGAAAGAGTGTTCTGAGATGACATTAAGGAAATTTCCTCCAGTATTGCATGTTTCTGCCATGGTCTTTGCATCTCAAGCTCACAATTGCTTCCAAAATACTACAGTGTCAAAACATGTAACAGTGGCACATTGTCTCCTAAAATATTCTTCTAGAACTACTGTAGTCCAACAGAGACTTTATCCATACTCATAACAATGTGAGAGACGTGGTAGACAGATGTGAAAACAGTTAATTTTAATTTTATAGGGGATAATTACTTATAATATTCACCAAATTATTCAAATTAGTTAATTTCTTTTCAGTGAATTAAATATATTTATACTCTGGAAAAGAAAACGGTTTTTGCAAAGACATCTCCATTCCACGCTTGCATACAACATATGCTCACAGATCTCAATAACTGGATTTGAGCTGCTTTGATGAAGAAAGAAAATGATGGCATCTATTATGATAACATAAATGTCATACATTTGTCCCTTGCAAATATATATCATTTAGGAGACTACTAGAAATAAGTGTAAAATGAAATAATATGAAATGTAGCCCAGTGAAAACTTTAGTAGAACATATGTATGGTAGTAATTGAGAAACAAAAGTTTTATTAGGCAGAAAAAAAAAAAAAACATGAGCTATACATGCATGATAGCTGAAGCATTTTTTTTTTTTTTTTTTTTTTTTTTTTGGTTTTTCGAGACAGGGTTTCTCTGTAGTTTTGCGCCTTTCCTGGAACTCACTTTGTAGACCAGGCTGGCCTCGAACTCACAGAGATCCGCCTGCCTCTGCCTCCCGAGTGCTGGGATTAAAGGCGTGCGCCACCACCGCCCGGCTAGCTGAAGCATTTTAAAGGCTGGAAACATCAGATTTATAAAACACCATATTCATACTGACAATATGTGTTCATATTATTAGGTAAATATTATAACTTCTATTGAGACATATTCCCTTCAGTTAAAATACAGAGGTATAGTCAGATAATTCACAAAAGAATTTGATTGATGGTTCTGAAGATTATGTTCTACAAGACAATATTCAGCCATTTATTTTCTTTTTTGGCTATTAAATAATTTTATATTGTATTTTATTAGTTCTGTGAGAGTTTTGGACGTGTTCAGTCATATTCACTTCCTCACTAAACTTTTCCCAGTTCCATTCTCCATACTGTTCCCATAGTTACACCGCAATTTTGATGCCTAGTTTTTTTTTCATAGCCATTAAGTCCAATCCGTGCTACTCATATAGTCCTGGGTGTGCAGCCTTACACTGGGGCATGGTTAGCTTTCTAAGGGGTCACAGTCTTAAAGAAAATTGACCCTCCCTCTCTCAGCGGCTAACAACTGCAAATAGCTCCTCAGCTAAGAGTGGGACTTAATGCCCATGCCCCTTCTCCATGCTGAGATTTGGTCTGGTTTCAGCTTGCCCAAGTCTCAGGAATGCTCTTCTAACCAGTGTAAGTTCATGTGTGTGCCTCTTCTGCTGTGTCCAGAAAAATAATCGTTGCTTGTAATCATCCACTGCTTTTGGCTCTTACAATCAGTCTATCCTGTAGATGTAATTCTGATCGGTTTTACTAAATAAGAAACACAGAGCCAAATGCAGAGTTAAAAGCCCCAGAGGTCAGAGAGCAGTAGCTAAGAGCTGAGACCAAGCCAAGACTGCCTTCTTACCCTCCCCCCAACCACTGCTGTCCTTCCCCTCAGAAAGAGACCTACTTCCTGTGTGTCTGTCTTTTTATTGACTTTCTGTTCTGCCTTCTCATTCGTTGTAAACCCAACCACATGACCTCCTCGTCATTGCCTGTCTATACAGACCTCCAGGTCTCTATGGTTAGTATTGAGATTAAAGGCATGTTTCTCCAAACTGGCTATGTCCTTGAACACACAGACTCTGCCTGCCATGTGCTGTGGCTTACTATTAGCTCTGACCCCCAGGCAACTTTATTTATTAACGTACAAATAAAATCACATTTCAGCACAAATAAAATATCACCATACTATCCCCTATGATATAACACATAGTGATATATTGTGTACCCCAATAAAGCTTGTCAGAGGATCAGAGGACAGAGCCAGCCACTAGATTAGACATAGAGGCCAGACAGTAGTGGCACACATCCTTAGTCCTATCACTTGGGAGGCAGAGATCTGTCTGGATCTCTGTGAGTTCAAAGCCACACTGAAAACAGAGCCAGGCAGTGATGACCCACACCTTTAATCCCACCACTGGGAAGCATACATGCCTTTAATCCCAGGAAGTGACAACAGGGTGGAGAAAGGCATATAAAGCATGAGGAAACAGGAACTAAGGCAGTTCAGCTGAGACCCATTCAGGTGAGGACTCAGAGGATTTCGGTCACATGTGAGGTTAGCTGTGACTTGTTCTGCTTCTCTGATCTTTCAGCTTTCACCCTGATATCTGGCTCTGGGTTTTTTATTATAAGATTATTTAAGATTCAAACAACAAAAGTAGTCATTTTATTCCCTCTTGCATAACAATCCTTGAGCCTTGGGTGGATGGGTGTGATGTAGATGTCCCCTTTGTTGATGATAATCTAACAGTTCCATATTCTTTACACCTAAACTAGTTGTAGGATTCTATTAACTACTATTTACTGTAAGTATAAACTTCTATGATAAAGGGTGACAAATGCATTAATCTATGGGAGTAACAATAAGTCATTAGGTGGTGGTTTTATTCTATGTCCACTTAGCAGAGTAATAATAATAAGTTCTCCCCATGGCCTATAACTGGGTTAGCCACAGGTTCTTTGTCTCTTTAACAATGCTAGATATGGGTTTCATCTCATGGATTTGCACCTTACATTCAATCAGAAAATGGTTGTTTAGACTCATAATATACATTTCACCCTTGCACTACTATGTATATCTCACCAGGCCAGATGTTATTTCCACTTTCAGGGTTCACAACTGGGTAAAAGTGATGACTGCTTTTCTCCTCCAGCACTCACTGTGAATGCTATACCTTCCAGAACTACAAAATTTAGCCTTAGTGTAGGAGCCCACAAAGATTCCAACTTGTACTTTGACTCAAGGTCAGAAAGTCAGAGTTTATGTTGCTCTCCAAGGCTGCTAAATAGGGTGGAAAGGCTCATATGGTTTCCAGGTGTCTTATACTTCAAGGCCTAATCACAAGATGCCTTGCCATGGGGCGTGGTTACTGGATGTTTTGAAAGGTCTACACTTGGTTGTATGTTGTGCCTTGATTTTGAAAGGGAGACCTCTTTGCCTCTCCCCTTGCTAGTGTATAAAAATCCCATTAGAAATAAACTTGAGGCTACTGGGTATTGACCCAGGGCCCTCCTGAAGCTATCCTGTGTCTCTATCTTTTTTCTTCATCTACTTCTATATTTCCTATCTAGCATTTCTCAATTCCTCACTCCCCTCTTCAAGGGTCCTTTCAATAGGTTGGGGCTGGACTCCAACACTGGGCCCTGACACTTAGGCATGAAACTTCTAGGTTAGTACCAGTGCCATCTATCTGTATTCTATGACTCAAGTGTGCAGCATCTTTCGTGGCAGGATCTTACCTTCAAGTTCTATATAGTAGGCAATAGCATTAGCAAAAACGGGAAATGTTTTAGTGTCTATGGAAGCTCACTAGCCAACAACTCCAAAACAGATATCCCATTACTGATGCCTGCTTTGTATTTGTTAGCTTATAGTATCTGGTAGGGCTGTCATCAACCTACTACAGTATAGCTCCATTTAAACTCTGTCTCTGTCTGTCTCTGCTCTATCTCTCTATTTCTCTCCATATATGTGTGTATATGTGTGTGTGTGCGTGTATGCTTAAATTTATTATATTGAGTTCTTCATTGCTCCTTTCCACATCTAACAAAGCCTTTAATTAGATGCTTAAAGCAGTCATTGGTATGCAGTTCACAACAGACTTCAAATTATCTCTTCTTCAGCCCATAGAGCACAAGTGACTTTAATTGCCTTTTGGCTTATCTTCTTTTCTTAAACAGTAGCCATCTTATCTGTAAGATTTATAAGACAACAAGATCTTAACAATATTCCTAAAATGGCAGTATTTTTATGGCATGCTTATATCCCCCATCCTATACCACTCTCACACCTCTGAAATCTTCTTTAACTATAAAACCAAGTCCTCATCTAAAGAAGATTTCAGAGGTGTGAGAGTGGTAGACGAGGCTTGGACTGTGTGACTACTAATCCCATAACACTTAGTGCCACAGTTTTAAGAGAGATATAAATTTTAAATTTCTGGGACATGAAGAAATTCTCAGTTTTCATTTTAGTACTTATATGTATTTTCTTTGCAGTAAAATTCAAATGTAAAAAAAGACAGTTTAATTTTAACTTGAAAAGTATGTTGACAAATATAAATATTATGCTATCCTTTTAAGCGAAAATATTGCTTTATATATTATCAAGAGTCAAAATGGAAAGAGATATTTTAGATTACTTTTTTCTTATTTTCAACATGAAATATTTAGTAACTTATTCTAAGCAATTCTATATTTACCTAGAGTGTCATGGGAGAGAATACTTACCAAAATAAGAGCATATCATCCAAAGTAACTGTGGGATCTAGCTTAATAAAATAACCACATATTTTCATTTAGAAGACTTTGATTATATGTTGTATGTATACTATAGACTGATTCTATGTATCTCTCCATAAAAAAACCCTAGCACTATTGTGGTGGTGATAGAATTGGGCCTTTGGGAAGTGATAAGCATGAGGGGGAATGCTAACTGACACCCTCAAAAAAGAAACACCAGAAAAACTCTTGACCTTTCATAATTTGAGGACAAATCAAAAAGTTGGCCATCTATTAATAAACACTCAAACCTTTATCAGACCATACATCTGCTCCCACTTGGGTCTTGGAATTCCTAGCATCCAGGAAATTGAGAAAAAAAATGTATAATAATAATAAGCTGTTAGGTCAAGACAACATCAGACATGTACTTGTTACTGTCAGGTAGTCAAATAAAATAAAACCTTTGCACTCTCATAAACTTATAGCTAACAAAAGGTTTAGGAAAGTAAAAGTTGTTTTAATCCTTTAACAGAAGGATGTTCAGCAGGCTGTGAAAGCTGGCAGGGTGTCATCCAAATTAGAAGGCAGCATCAGAGAAGGTGCAGAGTCTCTGAGTTGAGCTTTGAAAAGTAGGAATTAAGGAGAAATGGGGTTGGGAATAACTGAAGGTAAAAAGTCAAAGGATATCCAGGAAGAAACACAGGAAATCTTTTAGAGCCCTGGCAATCAAAACTAGGTAGAGACAGGTTGTGACTCATTCCTGTGCTGAAGTGAGAATTTCAGATCATCCTGATACCCATGCATGAGCATCGCAGGCCTGTCAGAGGAAGTGGACAAAATGCTTGCAGACACTCCTCAGATGTGGACTGGTGTCATCATCAGCAATGCTCTCACAGATGCTTTTCATATATTTTTATTTTTATTTGTATCTTCTTCCTAGATAGGTAAAGGAATTGGGAACATAAATTACACTGTCTACTACTCATGCCTTGGTGAATACTGTCATATATTGTTGCTAATGTGAGCTTCATAGATACCAATAAACTATTATACTATAGTAACTGGTCATACTTTAGGCTACTGTAAGTCATAAACCTGAATATCCTGACATTTGTGTGATTATATTGTCACAAATGTCCCAAATACCAGTAAAAGCATTCTAAATAACTACACAAACTTATTGATAGGTTAATTAATAGTATTTATATTTTTGTGACATTTTAAACTTAATATTGTCTTATTTGGTAAAATGTAATTCCAAACTATTTATTTTAGAACTAATCATTGATTACAATACCAATTAAAAGATCAAATGCCCACAAGAGAAGTATTTTGATAATATGTTAATATGTACAACAAAAGTGATGTTTAAATTACAAAACTTAAAATAAATTCATGGAAATTTAAAGCTAATAAGTATACAAGAAATCTTTAAAACTCCGTTTTAAGATAATTTAATAAACTAATAAAATAAGTAGTATTTCAAATACAGTTACTTAATTGAGCAGGCAACCCCAGTGATGTCCTGTGTGGAATAAGCTTGTTTGAAAGAAAACCTGATCCTGGAGGTTTAGTACTCAGCTGAAGAGGGCAGTGAATAGGGAGGGATGAGGCCTGCTACTGCTGCTCAGAGAAGGGAAGACTACAGACAGCTCAGCTGCAGACATCTAGGAGGGAGCGAGGAGGTGTCCAGAGACTGTGAAGACAGGTTCCATTCTCTGAACTATGCTCAGGCAGACAAAATGTTCCTCTGCAAAGAGAAGATATTGAAAACTGTAAAGGATGAGTCCCAAATGCTAAGAAAGGTTACTGGGGATTATTGTTGAAAAATAGAAGAGAGACACGTAGAGATAAGTATAAATGCAGACCCCGAAAAGGAGATTATACTACAGAGCATATTCTAAAGAAGCAAGCTGTAATTTATAGAAAACTCATTATTATCATGGAAGTAAGAGCTTGAACATGACAGCTACTCTCTTACATTTTTAATACACAATAAAGTAGTTTTTATCTGGCACAAAGTTACAGAGCATATTTCTAGAACTAAAGCTATTTCCATAACTGAAGCTCTTTCCCCCACTGAATAGCAGTTTCCACATTCCTACAGCATATTAGGGTATTGCTGAACCTTCATTATAACCCTAGAGGTTAACATGAGCCAAAGTAAATGGCTTAACTGCAGGTGCTCAAAGTAAAAGGCAGTCTTTTGTGTTACTCTAGCCCAGTGTTTTAGAAATGTAAAGTTATCTCTGTCTTGGTTAGATGGCTTAGCATCGAAGAGTGTCTGAAAAAGCTCGGGTGATGCAAGGGTTAATTTCTTAGTGTGGCTGCAGATTTTTTTTATTATTATAAATATGCACTTTTGCCTTTCATAAATATGCACTTTTATAGGTAGTGCACACTGATATTGGTGGAACTTGAGAGACAAGAATCAAAGAATGAAGAAGTGGCATGAGGGGATACAGGAAGAAAGAAGAGTCATTTTTCTTAGGGGGCAACAGAAAATGAATCATCTCATCCTGCTCTAGTTACCAAAATGTACTTGTGAGTGACTGCTATACAGGATCAGGGGCCCCCACTGAAAACAGTTTTGGATTTGTTCTCTGCATGTGACTCAGAACAGGTGTACAAAAGAACAGCTACTCTGCCTCATCTGGGATGGGACAAAAAAGGTCATGGCCATGTCCTTCACCTTCTAGGCACTGCTGGTAGCTCCCAACTGCCCATGATAACACTTCATCCATATTCTGCATTTACCACAGGGATGTTACTGAACATACAGTCATAACTAACCAGAGACATAAGGTCACAGAAACCCTCTCCTTGCAATAGAAAGAAATATTTTCTTTAACAAGGTTTAATATGCACAACATTTTGTACTGAAGTAAGAATTCATTTCTTAAGGTGCTTGAATGTCCTTGATAATCTTATTTATCACACATTTAAGTAGAACAGCATCAAGGTGCCATCTGATACTACAGCTTTATTCTTTAGTCTGTATGACACCTTTATCATGGGTGGTTGGTTAAACTATTATACTTATTATATGGAATGGCTAAAATTTCTGAAAACAGAAGTCTCTAATCACTAAAATTGCCAATGAAAGGCCTCACTGTTCAATCAAGTAATTTCTTTAAAAACATTTGAGTCATTTAACTTTTTCTGAAGAACTACCCATTGTAGAGAGTAAATAATCACAAGTGTTCAGTGATAAATGAGCAGGAAATAAAAAATTATGATAGACATTACTACAGTCAGTGGAGTGAATATTTATTAAAGCATTTATCAGTACTTATCACTGCAGCTAAAGTTTTCCTGCCTGGCCCACAGTCAGGACAAATCTCTATCACCTGCCAGTCCCACAGCCGCTCAGACCCGACCAAGTAAACACAGAGACTTATATTGGTTACAAACTGTATGGCCGTGGCAGGCTTCTTGCTAACTGTTCTTACAGCTTAAATTAATCCATTTCTATAAATCTATACCTTGCCACGTGGTTTGTGGCTTACCGGCATCTTCACATGATGTTTGTCATCGTGGCGGCTGGCAGTGTCTCTCTCAGCCTTCCACTTCCCAGCTTTATTCTCCTCCTTGTCCCGCCTATACTTCCTGCCTAGTCACTGGCCAATCAGTGATTTATTTATTGACCAATCAGAGCAACACATTTGCCACACAGAACATCCCACAGCATATCACTAAAGAAGACTTAATCAAAAGTACTTAGATTTACAAAGAAATTAACTACATGTGGAAAAAAGCAGTCCATCCAGATAGTGGGTACCTAGTCTATGCCCTTTCTGCTCACTGCCTTTGTTGCATGTGCCCTAACTCTGTCCCCAAGGAGTTGAGAAGAGCTGGAGAATATTGAAAGCAGACACCACCTACAGGTCAGTGATCTCAGTGTGTCCCAAGAACTAAAAGCAAGAAAGTTTGAGTAGAATAACATATTTGCCAAAGGAAATGATATATTTCTAGGATCATGAATCCCATACTGGTCTCAGGGATACAAAAGGGCAGGCTGCCTTCAGACCCTATCAGCCCCTTGTCAGGATGGTGTGCACAGACAAACAGAGTTGAAATTAGGAAAATTTAGGAAGTGGCAAGGATACTGTGGGCTCTTGCAATGGACAGTCATAGGAAGCAGTGTTAGTACTCCTCACTGTCTAGGTGACATCACTGACTAATGTTAAGCTTGGCATTAGTCAATCTGTTCATTCTTTCCCTACTGTCTGATAGACATATTTTCCCTGGCTATTTCCTGGATATCTCGATAGAATAAATTATTATCATGGTATCTACTAGTTTTAAGGATGTATTCGATTATTTTACAATACATTTGATAGCTGTTACAGGTGCTAACTCAGATAAATGGACTTTAGGATGAATTTAATTATTTCTTTAAAAAGTGTTTCATAGCTTTCAAGTGACAGCAGTCTAAAATAAGACGGCGATTGCCTGACAAGCTATAATGAGAAATAGAGATGATTTTTCACTCTCTACACTTTCTGCAATGCCAAAAGGTCATTTTGCTACTGAGTTCTTCTACCTTCATTTCAAACAGTATTTGACTCTAAGAACTCCCCCAAAATGAAAGATGCAACTACCAAGTAAAGGTCACTTACCATTCGGGGTGATTTTCTTCCTCTATCAAGCAGAAGGAGTCTTATATAGAGAGGTTGTCAGTTTGAACTCAATATTTGAAGATGTACTGGCCTAAGGAAAGGTTCCTGACAATTTAGTCCCCAGTTTTGTTCATAGCTAAGAAGTTTACTGAATAGGTCAGGTTATTCTGAAGAAAAGTATGTGGGGTGTAACTGTGGTCAGTGTCTCATTTCTACTTGGGAAACCAAAGCAATCAAGAGTGCTCATATTTTAGTCCAGACACTACAACAATACAAAAGGGAACTCAGAATCTCAGTGTGAGAGTCAATTTTGCCACAGTGACAATGTAACTGAAACAGAGAAGCTGAAAGGAGATACGTGTGTGTGTGTGTGTGTGTGTGTGTGTGTGTGTGTGTGTGTGTGTGTGTTTTCTTCATTCATCCAGAGATTTCAGCCCAAGATTACTTATCTAGTCTTGGATACTTTGAGGCCTGTGGGAAGCAGTGAATCAGAGGAGGCACACAATGGGGGAACCTGCAAACCTCATAGCCTTTAGGAAGCAAAGAGGAAGTGGATGTCTCAATGTGCTCCACTAGGGTACACCATGATGGCACACCCCACTAATCCTGCCACCTCCCATTTATAACATCAGTTGGAAACAAAGCCTTGAGCACATGGCCTTTGCGAGATGTTTCTGCCCCATATAATAACACTAAGGAAGTCGATATATTCTATCTTTCTGTCAGCATTTAAAGGAAATTAGGCAGAATGATACTCAGGTTTTCAAAATGGAGAATTTCAGGCTTGTCCTACTGACAGACACTATACTCTGTTAAGAAATGGACAAATGTTGAATGATACCAATTCCATTACATAATCTACATAGGTTAGTAACATTTAAGACAGAGATCGCAACATGGTTAGCAGAGCTTAGAGAGAGGGAGAATGGAAGATTAGTGGGCACAAATTTGCATTTAAGAAGGTGGAACAGCTCTGAAGAGGAAAGCTGGTGGTGACTCCAGGATGATATGAGTGCACTTTATCCCTTCCAACTCCCTACTTAAAGGTGATTATTAAAATTGTGAAGTTTACTTCATGAATATTTAAACCGCAATCTAAAACAATTTAGAAAAGCAAGTGGGAGGGAGGATAGATATTGGAAAACTGTGAGAGGAATGAATAGGGGGATAGGAAGTAGATTAACTCTTCAGCGACTGTTCACCTGGTAACATCCCTGATGCTGAGGTCAAAGCCCCGTGGCATGTATAGACCCACAGACTTGAACACCATCTGTTTGAGAAAGATACAAGGATGAAGTCTGAGACCATCACATAACTCCCAGACACTAATCAAATGATATTTGTTTTGCCTAAAAGTGCTAGTAAACCTAGCTAGATAAATCTGCTGTCATTGTCTTCTTCTTTTAAGGTCCCACTCAAGGAAAGCAAGAAGATATATTTTAAAGAGCCAAAGACATTAGAGCTTACTCCCCCATTCATGAAATGTTTGGCTTTCCTGAAAAAGAGACTTTTTTAAAAAAAATGTATAACAGGGTTTCTGGATTTGGACCGCCACATGATCATCAGTCAGACACATTTTGGAGACTGCCAGTCTAGACACAAAGACCCAACTCTAGCCCAGAAATGTTTTCTGTTTCTTAGAAAATGAATCATATCTATGAAATCATAGTGCTTAAGTGTGGAGTCAGATGGTAATCCCGATTCAGAATCTTTGTCTTCTCAAAAGACAACATAGACCAGATATTATGAAAAACTTGAACTAGCAGCAGTACTTCTAAGGCCACTTCTTGTGAAATTGCCAATCTCTTTCAAAACAATCAACACAGCATATTATGAATGTTCTGTTTCCTTACACGTAAACTCATCCCATCAAAACATTAGGCCAGCCACAGAAAGCTCATATCTTCTAAATCCACATAAATAGAAACAATACACATACATGTATACACACACAAACACACACATACACAAACACACACACACACACACACACACACACACACACACAAACATACCTCTTAAATCTTGAACAAAAATTTGCATTCCTCAGTACTCTCAGTCACTTGTTTCTGTGACCTTCCTAATGCTTCGACCCTTTAGTACACATCCTCATGTTGTGGTGACTCCCAACCATAAAATTATTCCATTGCTACGTCATAACTGTAATTTTGCCACTGTTATGAATCATAATGTAAATATCTGATATGCAGGACATTTGATATGTGATCCCTATGGGGTCATGACCCACAAGTTGAGAACCTCTGGGGTGTAACATGTCAGAAAACTGTCCCTCTATACAGCTCATTAATTCACAAGCACAGTTACTCTTCTGAAACACATTTTCCAAAGAAACGGTGGATCTATTTTCAAGTTAAAGTTTATTGCAGCATTTATGTATCTAGTAATGTTATCACACATGTAAAGTCATGTAGCCATTTTAATTGATTTTAATATTTGCATATTACTGATAAATTTTTGAGTGTTGTTAATGTGCCCTATTTTCTAATGAATCTGAGCCTTTAATGTACCAGGGCTGCTCTTACTAACTAATGAATATTAGGGAAATGTCTGTATAAGGTAAGTTGAAGTCACATGTTCATGCTCTACTCATTAGCAGTGCACAGAAAATGTATTCCCTTGTTTTTCTGCAACTACTCATTGTTTTTACATGAAATCTTGACTCTGCAGGTGCATCCATACAGAATTTTTCTCTCAGAAGACATCTCTTGTCATGCAAGGAAATGTTCTTTGGCTTATTCTTCTACTTCCCAGATAGAAACTGGAATAATTTTTTTCTTTCCTTTAATCCATTTGTTGAACCTAAGATGTTTGTGTCTTGCTGCCTGTTCCCAACACAAATCCCCTACTTCTTCCCACACTCTTTGGAGAACAAAGCACAAGATTTCTACTCCTGCATCTTTTTAGCTTAGTCTTCTCTTGCCCTTCCTTTTCCAGAGGCAAACAAACCCACAGTTCAACCAGCTTAGTGGAGCCTTATCCGCTCAGGGATGTGGAAGCACCCATGATTGAGTTTGTGGGTTATCTCTTGACATTCGCCAGGGGTAATGGGATGGAGGAAATCTTCTTATCTCTTAAATGCCTGGCTTTTGTGATTATTTTATGCCTTCAGCTTCTAAAGTCCTACTCTGGGTGTAAAATGTAAAACTTGACTCTTTTTCTCCTTGAATTCCTGCAGTACAAATTGAATACCCTTCAAAGCCTGTGGGTAGCTTGCTCAGGATAGGAAAGTTATTCAAAATTAAATGAAAATAATAATTATGATAACATATCTAATAATTATTAGTTTTATCACATAATCTTTAGGCAGTGGTATGAGTTAATATCAGAAATAGAAGCTGAACATTGAAAAACAAAAGAACCTGAACTTTTAGTGATATGTTGAGAGAAGGCTTCCTCAGATTCTGAAACGCAGGGCAGACAATTTTGCTGAAGTAATTTTCTACTCTGGAAAGGGCATGATGGCTGCTCCATCATTTTAAGACTCAAGTGCAGTATCTGGTGAAGAGGAAACAAGGGATCAGTCATGACACATAGAGAGGAGTCCTCAGAATTTTAGTGTATTAAACTGTATCTTCAAAAGAATTGCTTTAAAAAGTCATACTTCTTCAGAAATTACATGCAGCAAAAATAAACTTTAATTTTCAGTGAATAAAAAGAAAACATGAAAATACCTGTTTGCTGAAGATACCACACCAAGAACCTAGCTCCACGCATCAAGTTGAAAGGCCATAGAAAAATCTGCTGTAATGGATCTGATACTCCTTCACTCAACAACAGCACACCCAGGAAAAGGACAGGTCAAACTTAATAGACAAACATGAATCAACCACAAGATATTTAGCAACTAATCCAAGTTTTGTATGTAGATATTAAACATATTTAAATCTTAACATTTAGTCTGTTTAGTCACATTTTCTAATTTAATTATCTTAGGAACTCTGATTTGCCTCACAGTGTTTTAGAATGAGCCTATGTATTTGGTGACTGCTTTGAGATAAATTAATACTACGTGTCCTTTGATTACCTGTCATGTTAATTCTTTTTAAAGAGATCAATCTTCCAACACTGTTAATTCATTTCAAACAGCTAGTTATATTGCCTTCGTCATATATAACTGTAGTGCCTGTTTCTTTTAATATTTTTATTCTTATTTTTAACAAATTTAATCATTTTATTTTAAAAAGGAGTGTAAGTAACAAGAGATAGTAGACATGCCAATGAGAAAACAGATCCAAGACTGGATCGGGAGCTAGGTAGAAATGGTAATATATGCCTATAATCCAGTACTTTGGAGGCTTAGGTATGGGAAGCAAGGAAAGGCTAGGCCACATAACAACAACTTGCCTCAAACACAAAATGATTGAGTTATTACAATTAACTGAGTTGCTGAGTTACTAGAATGAGACTTCTAGGACTGTTTATTTCTGTATTTACTTTAAGGACTGGTATATATGGTTCCATTAGTTTGCTAGGACTTCTATGACAAATTCCCACAACCTGAGTTTCATAAGCAGCAAAAATGTACCAGGTTTGAACCTGGCCATGTTCCCTGAGAAAGTGCTAGAAAAGGACATAGTCTGCCTGTCTTCTAGTTCCCAGGGCCTTTATAAGTAGAAAGATTGGACTGATTTCTTCTTTCATCCTCAGATGTTACTTTTTCTCTGCTTCCCATATGTATTGAAAGTACATTTTTTTCCTCACATAGTATAACATATCCTGATTACAGTTTCCCATCCGTCTACACCTCCCAGTTCCTCCCCACTTTCCCTCCCTTTCATCCAGATCCATCCCTTTCTGTCTTTCATTAGGAAACAGACTTCTAAAGCATAATAATATAAAATATAAAATAAGATAATTTAGTAGATAATATGATAAAACAAAAACTAACGCATCAGAATAGGAAAAAACAAACCAACAGAAGGAAGAGAGCCCAAGAAAAGGCACAAGAAGCAGAGACCCAGGAGTCCCATAAATACAATGAACTGGAAGCCATAATATATATGCAAAGGAGACATAGGGTAAAAGAGAAGAAACAATTTATATAAATAAAATGAAATAAAAAATAAGGTTAAAAAGCTCTGACACAACATTGTAAGACAAAGAATCTCCGAAGATGCCATTGACTTCACTTTCTGTTGGCCATCTACTGCTAGGCTATCTGGCCTACACTTAAGAGCAATTTGTTTCCCAGATGAAACTATCTTGGTGGAAACCAAATTTTCACTTGCAAATGGTTATCAGTTGGAGATTGCATCTGGGTCTGGTTAATGCATGTACCCACTTCTTTCAGCCCTAAGACGCCACCTGGGGTAGACATCTTCAGGGCCTGTGCATGCTGCCTCAGTATCAGTGAGTTCTATGTGCATCAGTCCTGTTGATTTAGAGGCCCTTGTTTTCTTAGTGACTGCTACTATATATATATATATACATATATTCACACATATATATACACATGTATATATATACCATATATACATATATATGTGTATGAATTATATGTATATATGAATTAAATATATGTGTGAATTAAAAAGAAACTTAAATGGACAATTGCCTGCTATGGTAAGAAAAACAGTTAACAGAAAATTCTGAACTATTGCTCAAAAAAAGCAAAGTTTCCACACGGCAGTAGCTCCTAGTGACTTGAAACCTTAACAGGGCTTCAAGAATTTTTTTTTCTTTATTTCTTTTTTCCTGTTTTTGAAAGTAGATTCTTTTCTCACAAAATATGCTTTGACTATGGTTTCTCCTTTCTCTACTCCTTCCAGTTCCTCCCCTTTCATCAAGATCCAATCCTTTGCATATTCAGGAATACCATAAAAACCTAAACTGGAAACCATAAAATATACACAGAGGACCAAGTTCGGACCCAGTGCATGCTGCTTCAGTCTCTGTGAGCTCATATTGGCTTCTATCATGGTGACTTAGAGGGTCTTATTTTCTTTGTTTCCTCCATCCCCTCTGGTTCGTACACTTTTCCTGCCTTCTTTTCTGCAGGGCTTCCTGACCTCTAAGGGCAGACATTTGATGGAGCCATCTTATTTAGGACTGAGTGTTGCACGGCTCTCACCCTGCACAATCAGACTGGGGGTCTCTGTATTTGTTCCCACCTGCTTCAGGAGGAAGATTCTCTCATGATAGCTGAGCAAAGGATTGATCATATTTGTCTTTCCAGGTCTGAGTTACTTCACTCAGGATATTTTCTAATTCCACCCATTTACCTGTGAATTTCATGGTTTCAATTTTTTTAATAGCTGAATAATACTCCATCGTGTAAAGGTACCACAGTTTCTTTATCCAGTCCTCTATTAAGGGATATCTAGGTTGCTTATAATTTCTGGCTATTATCAATAGAGCAGTAATTAACATGATTGAGCAAGTTCTCTGTGGTAGATCAAATCATCATTTGCCCAAGAGTGGTATAGCTGGACCTTGAGATAGATAAATTCCCATCTACCTGAAGAACTGTCATATTGATTTTCATAGTGTCTATGCAAGTTGGCACTCCCACCAGCAGTGGAGGAATGTTCCCTTTACTCCACATCCTCCTATAGCATTAGGTGTCGCTTTGCTTTTTGTATTGACCTTAGCCGTTCTGATAGGTGTAATATGAAACCTTAAAGTTTTGATTTTCATTTTCCTGATGACTAAGGATGTTAAAGATTGAAATGTTTCTTATCCATTTGAGTAAACCCTTTTGGGAATTCTTTGTTCAGATATACCCCCCCCTTTTTGTTGTTTTTTGTTTTTTGAGTTTTTTTGTTTTTTTCGAGATAGGGTTTCTCTGTGAGGCTTTGGCACCTTTCCTGGATCTCTCTCTGTAGACCAGGCCGGCCTAGAACTCACAGAGATCTGCCTGCCTCTGCCTACTGAGTGCTGGGATTAGAGGCATGTGCCACCACCGCCCAGCTATACCCCATTTTTAATTGGATTATTTATTTTCTTGATATCTTTTTTCAATTCTTTGTAGTTTTTTATATTAGACACATTCTACATTCAGTAATGAGTTGTTCAGTTATTTTCATGCTTTCTCTTGTTCCTGTTTTGGTTGATATTCAGCTTTAATCTTTGATAATTAGATAAGATTCCTAGTGTTATTTCAATTTTCTGGCATCTGTTGAGACATGCTTTCTGTTGGAGTATGTGATGAATTTTGGCGAAAGCACTATGAGGTGCTTAGAAGAAGGTGTGTGTGTGTGTGTGTGTGTGTGTGTGTGTGTGTGTGTGTGTGTGTGTGTATGTTTGGCTGAAAAATTTTCTGTTAGGTCCATTTGGTTTATAATGGAGGTTATCTACAGCATTTTCCTGTTTAGTTTTATTCTGGATGACCTGTCTATTGGTGAGAGTAGGATATTGAAGTTTCCCACTATCAATGTGTGAGGGTAAGTATGCGTAAGCTATAGTCATGTTTGTTTTATGTCTTGGGTGGCATTTTGAGATGTTCAGAATTGCAATTTTCTCTTGGTGAATTTTTCCTTTGATGAGTATATAATGTCCTTCACAATCTCTTCTGATTAGTTTTGGCTTTAAGTCTATATTATCAGATATTAAAATGGCCACACTAGCTTATTACTTAGGTCAATTTGCTTGCAATATACTTTCTAATCCTTTTGATATTTGGTGTTGTCTATCCTGGACATTAAGATGTGTTTCTTGGATACGTCAGAAGGATGTACCCCGTTCTCACAACCATTTTGCTATTCTCTTCCTTGGGAATTGAGACCATTGATATTAAGAGGTATTATTAATGAGCAGCATTAGTTGATTCCTGTGATTTCATCATTGTGGTGTGTGTGTGTGTGTGTGTGTGTGTGTGTGTGTGTGTGTGTGTGTGTGTTTGACTTACTGGTGTCAGGGTTTTTGGGCAGTGTGTGTAGTTAACCTCATTAAGATTGGAGTTTTGTTTATAGTGCCTCCTGCAAGTCTGGATTAGTAGATAAGCATTTCTTAAATTTGATTTTGTTGTGGGATATCTTTTTTTCTCCATCTATTTTGATTTAAAATTTTGCTGAGCATCGTATTTTGGGTGGGCATCTGTAGTCTCTTACAGACTGTAGACTTTCTAGGTCCTCCTGGCTTTTAGAGCCTCCATTGAGAAGTTAGAATTATTCTAATTGGTCTCTATTTATATTTCCTTTAGTATTTTTTCCCTTGTAACTTCATTATTTTTTCTTTTTCTCTGTAAGATTATTGTTTTGATTATTATATGCTAAGGGGATTTTCTTTTCTGATCCAGCCAATTTGGTGTTCTGTATGACTCCTGTACCTTGATAGGCATGTCCTTCCTTAGGTTAGACAACGTTTCTTCTATGTTTTTGAAAATATCTTAATGCACCATTGATATAGGTTTCCTCCCCTTCTTCCATTCCTATTGTTCTTATATTTGTTCTTTGCACAGTGTCCCAGAATTCCTGGATGTTTTCTTTAAGGATTTTTTATTTTTAGATTTAGCAGTTTCTTTGACTTGGGTATCCAGTTTTTTCTATCATGTCTTTGATACCTGAATTTCTCTTCTATCTCTTGCATTCCGTTGGTGAGGCTTTCCTCTGAGGTTCTTGTTTGAATCCCTAAAATTTTCACTTCTAGATTTCCCTAAGTTTGGGTTTTCTTTATTGATTCTCTTTCCATTTTTAGGTGTTGAACTGTTTTATTAATTTCTTTCAACTATTTGTTTATGTATTCAGAGATTTCTTCAAGGGATTTATTCATTTATCTTTAAGAACCTCTACCATGTTTATAAAGGCTATTTAAGGTCTTTTTCTTGTGCTTAAGCTGTGGAGCAATACACTGTGGTAAGGTTGCTGGGCTCTAATGGAGTTGTCCTGGTTGTTATTGTCTTTTTACTCTGATGTGTCAGCATCTGGGTATGGAAGAATTGTATTTTTAGGTTCTGTTATCTGGTCTTGTCATTGTTGGGTGGGCATTTTGTTCCTTGGTTTCTATTTCCCTCTCTTGTTCTTAGGAGAGCAAGGTGATTCTGTGTTGCCTGATAGGAAATTCTGGCATTCTGCTGTGTGTGGCCACTGAGGAATCCTAGGAAAATGTGTTTTTAGGTATTGGGACCCAACAGTTGGAATGGGGATCATCTAGGAAGGTTCTGTCTCAGGGAGTATACCAGAAGGATAAAAACCGTGTTCACCTGGATCTGCTTAGTCCCCTGGAAATGGGGACAGAGAGTAAGGGGAGGGCACAAAGGATAATAGCAGGGGCTCATTCCTGGAGGAAGGAAGGGGGAGTGAAGATCTGAAGCTTGTCTAATTGCTTCTATGTCCTACTTGCTTCCCGGTTGGTTGGAGCGGCCTGTGATTCTCTAGGAATGCTTGCTGGAGTTTGGGCCTAGGATAAAGCTATGAGTATAGAAAAAAGGGGTTTGGAGGAGACAATCTGTGTGATCCACTAGTGATAGGGTCAGAGAAGAATAGGAAGGAACCACAGCAGGTTCTGCTGTGAAGCTGGAGATTAGTCTGGAGAATTGGATTTGGAAGAGAGCTGGGAGAGCTGACAATCTGCAGGTGGCCTACCTGCTTCCAAAGCAGGTGTGTTTTTCAATATTTTAAATTCCTGAGAGGTAAGAGTTAGAAATCTAGCATGCAAGAGTTTCAGTCTTAGCTGGGTGATGGAGTAGCACGCCTTTTATTCCAGCCTTCGGGAGGCAGAGCCAGGCAGATCTCTGTGAGTTCGAGGCCAGGATAGGCACCAAAACTACATGGAGAAACCCTGTCTCAAAAAACCAAAAACTAGCCGAGCGGTGGTGGCACACGCCTTTAATCCCAGCACTCGGGAGGCAGAGGCAGGCGGATCTCTGTGAGTTCGAGGTCAGCCTGGACTACCAAGTGAGCTCCAGGAAAGGCGCAAAGCTACACAGAGAAACCCTATCTTGAAAAACCAAAAAAAAAACCAAAAACTAAAAAAAAAAAAAATAGAGTTTCAGTCTTTCTGAAACTCAAATACTTCTTGTAGATGTTATAAACTTACAATAAGTATCTTAATATTTGATTTGCAAATTAAATCTTTTATATCAAATATTAAAATTGGAGCTAACAAAAAATGCTGATTTTATTTCATTTACACTTCTACCTTTTAAAGTATTTTACCAAATTTTAAATACATTTAAGCAAGAGGAAAGTGATATATGACAAATTAAGTCTCTGATTAGACACATGCATCCTAATCCTCTATACAAACCCAGAGAAAAACTTGCTTCACACATTTTCAGATTCTAACCTAGTCCTTGGACTTCTCTTATTGTTGATTTTTATGTGTTCTGTCAAAAGTAGAAACCAAGTCCACATATTTACCTGAGAATTAGTTTTACAACTTGGTAAATCACTTATCCTACTTGTCAATTTTTTTTCCCTTTTTTCTTTTTTCTTTTTATTTTGCAATACAATTCAGTTCTACATATCAGCCACGGATTCCCTTGTTCTCCCCAATCCCACCCCCCTCACCTTCCCCCCAGACCACCCCCCATTCCCACCTCCTCCAGGGCAAAGCCTTCCCCGTGGACTGAGATCAACCTGATAGACTCAGTCCAGGTAGGTCCAGTCCCCTCCTCCCAGGCCGAGCCAAGCGATCCTGCATAGGCCCCAGGTTTCAAACAGCCAACTCATGCAATGAGCACAGGACCCGGTCCCACTGCCTGGATGCTTCCCAAACAGATCAAGCCAATCAACTGTCTCACCCATTCAGAGGGCCTGATCCAGTGGGGACCCCTCAGCCATTGGTTCATAGTTCATGTGTTTCCATTCATTTGGCTATTTGTCCCTATGCTTTATCCAACCTTGGTCTCAACAATTCTCGCTCATATAAACCCTCCTCATTCTCGCTAATTGGACTCCCAGAGCTCCACCCGGGGCCTAGCCATGGATCTCTGTATCCAGTTCCCTCAGTAGTTGGATGAGGTTTCTAGCATGACAATTAGGGTGTTTGGCCATCCCATCACCAGAGTAGGTCAGTTCGGGCTGTATCTCGACCATTGCCAGCAGTCTGTTGTGGGGGTATCTTTGTGGATTTCTGTGGGCCTCTCTAGCACTTTGCTTCTTCCTGTTCTCATGTGGTCTTCATTTACCATGGTCTCCTATTCCTTGTTCTCCCTCTCTGTTGTTGATCCAGCTGGGATCTCCCGCTCCCCCAAGCTCTCTTTCCCTCGACCCTCACGCTTCATTACTCCCACTCATGTCCAGGCTGTTCATGTAGATCTCATCCATTTCTCCATCATTGGGCGATCCCCGTGTCTTTCTTGGGGTCCTGTTTTCCAGGTAGCCTCCCTGGTGATGTGAGTAGCAGTCCAGTCATCCTTGTTCCACATCTAGTATCCTCCTATGAGTGAGTATATACCATGTTTGTCTTTCTGAGTCTGGGTTACCTCACTCAGGATGATTTTTTCTAGATCCATCCATTTGTCTGCAAACCTCATGATGTCATTGTTCTTCTCTGCTGAGTCTACTTGTCAAATTTTATCTCAATGCCTTTAAACTGTTTTCTGATGGTTGGGAGGAAGACTGATTTTTTGGCTCGATTTAGATTGTACATGAATTCCTGCTCCACTGCAGTTAAGTCTTCGAATCTTACTGGAGAAAAGAAGTCTACCTTCTTTGCAAATTAGTTTTCAGACTCGAGTTCTTAGACAGGTCCAGAGGGATGAACAGCAGTGGGGTGGAAAGAAGGACATGCCTGACTCTGCAGCTTCGTCCAGCATGGTATTTGAAAGGTTGACTACGCTAGCAGAAGAGTTATTCACAAAGGAAAAGAGGTCCAGCTTTTGTCAGACTCTCGTATTTAATATTTGGAAAACTTCTCAAGGATAAGATGATCTGTGAGACTCCTAACTCATTTTCCTAAATCTGAAATTCTATGTTATCTACAAATAGCTGTTTCAGAAAACGAAAGTTTAGAGTGGAGCATCCTTCCCTTTTCACTGCTGTTATTCTATTTGAACACACCAACTAGCCCTGGACTGACTGTGCATGTTAACTGCATAAAGGTTTATTATTTGAAACTGACTGTAACCATGAAATCCTTTTCTGGATGAATATAAATGCTTAATGATAAATATGTAATTCTCATTAAAATTTTCATAATATTTATAGCAACACAATTATTATTTAACCTGTTTGTTGTATTTTAAACATATTTTAATTAATATATAATTAAATGACTTCCCTACTTACCTTTTTCCCTTCCAAAACCTGCCATATTCCCTCCTATTAATCCTTCCATGTCAACTGCACATCTTTCTCAAATAATGACTTCTTTTTTATTATTATTGTTACATCAACATATAGTTGAACAAATCTATAAATACAATCTACTGGGCCTGTTTAGTGTGGCTTCTATGTACTGATTTGAGAGCTGACTACTTTGCACTGGATAGTCAATAGGGGGTTGAGATCTGGGAGATGCTAATTACCCCTCCCTCAATAGTAATTAGTTGCCTGTAGTTCTTGGTCTAGGGGTTGGACCCCATCAGATATTACCCCTTATTAATTAACATAGGTACTAATACTGTTATGGTCATGGTTAGTTGTATTTGGATGTGGTTTTGACCTAATGCTGTCTCATCTATTGTCTCATTTCTACATTCTTGGGCCATCTTTCAACTGATCTAACGTCTACTTTCTTCTTCATCTAATTAACTTGATTAGTGTGGTGGTTTGAATGAGAATGGCCCCATATATGTGAATGTCTAGTCTCTATTTGGTGTTATTTGGTCTACTATTTAGGGAAGGATTAGGATCTGTGGCCTTGTTGGAGAGTATATATCACTGGTGGATGGGCTTTGAGGTTCCAAAAGCCCACACAGGGCCTAGTGTCTCTCTTTCTTTCTGCTTGCTTGCCTGCAGATCAGGATATAAAGCTCACAGCTACTTCACCAGCATATGCCGGCCTGCTGCATATGTCTCCGCCATGATGATCATGGACTAAACCTTTAAAATTGTAAGCAAGCTTCCAATGAAATGCTTGCTTTTATGAATTGTCTTGATCATGGTGTCTTTTCTCAGCAATAGAACAGTAACTAACACAATCAGTTTGGGGGTTTTGCTACTTTCTGAAAGTAGAATTTTCTGTAATGGAAATACAACTGCTCTGAGAATTGAATTTTACAGTAAGTTAAACTCATCATTATCAAATAACTAATTAAAATTAAGCATGGCACTAAACTCTCTCTCTCTCTCTCTCTCTCTCTCTCTCTCTCTCTCTCTCTCTCTGTGTGTGTGTGTGTGTGTGTGTGTGTGTGTGTGTGTGTGTGTGTGTGTGTGTTTGTATGTATGTGAGAGAGGGGGTGGACAGAAAGAGGTGTTCAACTAAATCAAATTAAAATATAGACACAGGTAAGAACTACTTCTTAATAGATAAGGGAGGTTGTTTTAAGACTTTATTTATGTGTATCTATGTAGAAGGTGTCAGTGCATGTAAGTGCACATGTTTTTAATGGCCGGAAGAGGAAGTCAGATCACCTAGAGGTAGAGCTATAGGCAGCTGTGAACCATGAGACATGGGTGCTGTTAACTCAGGTCCACTGGAAGAGCAGTAAGAGCTCTTAACTCCTTAGCGATCTCTCGAGCCCCCCAGCTAGAGGGTTTTTAAAGGAAATAAGTATTATTTCCCTCTTATTATTATTATTGCCCCTCTATACTTCAGTGGTTTTAAGCACTTTCACCTTTATCTACTTTACTTTTGTAGTACACCCATGATTTGTTCTGCTTTATGCATTTTCTCATAGGATTTTTCTATAAAGCCATCATTTCATCTTAATCTTACTTCTAACCTTGTTAATGTCTATTCAAGTCCTATACTCATTTTTTTTTCAAAAATCATTATGAACACCTACCTACTGTATGCTGGGAAGCAACTCTGTGATGTCTCTTAGGGCAAGTCATCAATAGATATAAGATTTCGTCCACTATCAATGAGAAGTATACACTACACAGTTCAATGACTCAATCTGAGGAAAAGGAAAAATCTTCACACAAGAGTAATATAAACTCAGTCCTGAATTAACCAATTAAAAATTGAACAAAGGAAACAAATGAAAGTGGGGTTAACAGTAACTAAAAGTCCTGTTATTCAGTGTAATCAGGAACAGTTGCAGATTAAACAATAAAGGAGAAGAAACATTTAATAATGATTTGTCTCTACTGGAATGAGATACAGATTGGGAACAGTATCTAAATTCAGTGGATAAACAAGAGAAACTACACACTGTAAGCCAAGCCCAAGCTATCCAATATGACACTGTGACCTGCTAGAACTCAAGTGCTTTGATTTGACCTCTCTGTAACCTCTAAAGTGATGACATCTTAACTGTGGTTGAAGACAGCCACCTAAGCTTTCCACCAGAGGGGTGATGCAAGTTCTCCTGTATGAAATTCTCAAAAAACAAATTAAAAAGTTTAATGAAAGGTATGAAACAAAGCAAGGTTGTCCATTTTATTAAAATAATCCTAGATGTCTGGGCAAAACATTCAGCAAAAGAAAGAAATAAAGGGCATCCAAACTAGAAAGGAAGAAATTAATTACCCATATTTGTAGAAGACATGATTCTATAGAGAAAAAAACTGAATACTATGTAATAAAATTATTAGAGCTTATAAACAAAGCCAGGAATTCATCAAGAACAAAATCACACAGAATCAGCAACAGCTCTACACATCCACAATAGCTACAAAACACATTTGGAAACAAACTTAGCCAGGGAAATGGAAAATCCCTACAAACAAAAGAATTTGACCCTGGGTGGGCTCATCCTAAGACCAGTTAGGGTCTAGTCATCTCTCCATTAATGTTCAAGTGCCATGGGACATGTTAAGGTGGCTACTAACATGGAATGGAGAGAGAAGAGATGGGCAACATGAATCATAGCAAAAAGCATGGGGTAACACAAAGCTACCAGGGAATGTATATAAAAAATGCAGGTGTAAACAGTCAGATAAAGACGTAATCACAGCTCTTGCTAGGTCTCAAAAACCTAGTCACAGGCTTTGTGTACAGTCATCACATGAAAATCACTGTTAAACCTAGAACAGTCTTTACTGTCACAGCTATACACAAGAACAAGCTGAAAGAAAAAGTTCCTTCTCAAGCCACCTTCAGGATGTGTAACTCCTACTGCAGTCTCAACAGTCCCTTCCTGTTATGTTTACTGTATCACTATATCCAAATACCAAGCAAATGCTGTAGCCATTAATAAGACAGACTTTCACTTTGTCTTATAATACTAGAGAAAACGATCATGAATTTCCTATACAAAATTGATGAAGTGTTTTCATTGAATTAGTGAAGTCCACATCACAGTATGTATGTGACTCTTTCATCTACATAAAAAATGTGTCTTTGAGAGATTGGAAATCATCGTTAGTTTTATATTACTTCCTAATATGAAACCAAATACATGCATATTAGTTGAAAAGTGATCAAAAACTTATGTAGCCACAGTAAAACCCAGGAAGATTCTAGATCTATAGTATTGTGATTAAGTTTTTAATACATTAAGTGTAAGCATTTTTCATTGTAAATGTTTTCTTACTTAACAAGTATTATAAAAAATGGCATATGTCAAAGACTTTAAAATGGTTTTACTGTGTGTTCTTGATGTTCCACAACTCCATCAAGCTAAAAGTTCTGAAGACAGAGTTTTAAATCATATGTGGTTTTGTTCATGCTGAGCTTTGCCAAAAAGGCTTACAGAATTTATTATAGTTTATTACATGGATACATATGGGGAGCTTACAATATTTCTAAATATATCAGATTAGTCATAGATGCATAAAGTATAATATAAATTTATTTGGACCAATACAATATGCCACTTATCAACATTATAACATCCATCCACTACTCCAAAGCAAAACAAATAGGACCATTTGAGACATGGAGTAATGTGAACCAGGTGTGGTGGCTCATGCCTAACACCCCAGCACTTGCTAGGTTGAAGCACAGATCACAAGTAAATTTAAGAATAACCTGAGTTGCAAAGTGAGCTCCTGTCTCATAAAAAATGAAAATAAAATGGAGAATTTGAATTTGAGTTCAATGCTTCTGAGACATAAAGTTCTATGTCCTCCCATGTAGAATTTATGGACTTGATGAAATGTATTGGGGGGCTTAATTTCAAAGAAACAAGAAAATAAGCAAAGTGAATCAATTAAGAAATAATTATATTTCTACACAGTCATCAAAATGAAGACAAAAGATCATGGGATCAAAGGATAGATCCAGGCAGTGAGAATGATAGGAGCTGAACTAGGCACACTCAAGCCCTGCAAAGTGGAGTGGAACTGTACCTGAATAGGCTCACACCGACCCTGAAATGGGGTTCCAATTTTTTTCCTGGAACATAAGTTCAGGCTGCCATTTGCATTAAATCCTCTTTGCAAACCACACATAATTGGAACATGTTTGCTTTGCTGGATTTGCATTTCACCTTTCCAATAGTTAATGTCTATGGCATCAAGCTATTTTATGTTCATATTTTCTAAGCCTGCTAGTAGCACTGGCCTACATCCTCCAGTGGAGTTGTTAGCATGATAATTCATTCAATATCTCCTGCTGATCCTGGAGCGTTGCTCAGAGGGAGAAGTTACGCCTAATTAGTTATATTCATATTTTAATATTCACAATGTTGATAGTTATTCTTTGTCATGATTTATTATCTAAACTCTATATGTGAGGCAAATACATTATAAAAGATTGCATTTTAAGATGCTGTTTTACTTTTTCATTAGCAGAACTAATTGATTTGCAGATGAGAGCATTTTACCTACACAATGGCAGCATATTTTGGTTACTCTGTGAGTAAAACAATTTCAATTCTCCCCTTTAAAAGGTGAGATAATGTATTTCATCTTTGCTAATGCCTTACTCAATCAGGCAAGGATGCATATGAACATGCATCTTCTTACTGAAGATGCCTTTGATGCTGTATCAGGTCCCCTCTCTTCATTAAAAATGATCACATGGCATAGCAACAAGGAAAATAGGGACCAGGTGTGGTGGCTAACCTCTGATGTCCCAGCACTTGCTAGGCTGAAACAGAGGAGCAAGTGAATTTGAAGATAGCCTGAACTGCAAAGTGAGCTCCTGTATCAAAAACAAAAATAAAAAAGGGGAATCTGATTGAGAAATCAGAATTTGAATTAAGTGTTTCTGCCAAACAGAAATCAATATTCTTCCATGTAGAACATATGAACCTAGTTTATTACTTAGTATGAATAAAATATAGAAATATTTGGCAATCCTTAGTACTAATTATCTGCTTCTGTTTAAACTCAGGAAGATTGTTATATAAATAAAAATCACTATTGTAATAGATGCCATTCCAAATTAAAAATATGTGAGAAATATCCAACAAACTGTCTTTAAGAGTTAATTTTAAAGGATCTGCAAAATTGGTCAAGGCATTTGCTGATGACCTTAGTTCTATCCCAGGACTCACATAGTAGAAGGATAGAACTGACTCATACAGGTTGTTCTCTGGCCTCCACACACTTGCCTTGGCATGTGCATGATCACACACACACACGCACACACACACACACACACACACACACACACACACACACACACACACTAATATAGAGAAGTTAATGTAAAAATTGTCAATTACAAAAGGTATAAACTAGGACTCATTTCACAGAGAAAAATAATTAAAACATCTTTCTATAAAAACAGATTTCTCTATGGCAAAATTTAGAAAAAGAACTGTATTCACTTTCTCAGGATAACCTCTGTACACATGTACAGTCTTCGTGTCTCCTCTGTGTATCTATGTAGAGGGTAGAATTATAAAGTAAGTAACATTTCAGCTGTCCAGAAGTAAAACTTTGGTTTTAAAAAAAAGCATTTAAAAGATTATGAGTACTGATTTTGTATCAGAATGTTGATAGAATTATATGAAAAATTTGGAAAAGGCTTGGGCATGGCACCATGCAATATAGTGTGGATAGTACATATATTTGTTTAGCCAACAACAACTATTATCAGAAAAGGACTGTATCTATAACCAATTCAACCTGTAGCATAGTATATGGTATTATAAGGTGAATGACTACTTATTTGTTTAATGGATATATGTGCTGTCCTAAAGTCATTATACTTCAAGTTAAAGTCTGGAGAATATTCTTATATATCAAAAGAGAAAACCCATTGCTTAACCCCAGTTTCACTCATGCTTTGTTCTGTTATAAACTTCCAAGGGAAAGCAACATATAAGAAAACATAGAACAGAGGGAAATTAAAGTTTAATCGTATTTATTTATCTCAATCCTGTTGACAGCTTAGATCCATTAAAATATGTGTAAAAATAGAAGAATATATCTTTAGCAAGATTTTATATTTTGAGAAACTTTATTCTTAACAGTGAGGTTTTAATTACACTTTGAATAAAAGCTGACTAAATCATATTTATAGAAATGTCAGCTTGCATTATTATACTAAAATAAGGGGTGACTTTCTCATGACTTTCCAATGGAATGTACACACCCACAGAAAAGTTTAAAGATTAATAATCTTTTGATGAGCAGTATTTGCTTTGGGTACAGATTTCTGTTTAGTAAGTAAATAAAAACTTTAGGACCATTCTATTATTTGTCTGTTGGCACATTACAAGTTATCCCAGAGCACAGAGTATAAATGAACCCAACATTTTTTATTCCACCTAGAGTGTGGGCCAGGAATCCAAGGCCAGCATTCACCTCATAGGTGTTTTTTAGCTTCTGCAAGTGTGACCTCAGTTATGGATGGAGACTGCAAAAGGTTTGGCAGGGTGGGGATGCTCTCTCCTTTCATCCTTGATCTTTATTCACCATGTGGCTTCTTCAAAGCAAAGCCAGCTCCCTTACATGGATAGAAAACCCCAAGGTAAACAGAAGAGCACCCTATATGTCTCAGTATTTTTTTACTATCTAGGACAAGGTATC